>NW_015112742.1:464596-467523 GCF_001443285.1 Poecilia latipinna
TGCACAGGTGGACGAACACTGACAATAGCCAGAACCACAAGGAACCATTGAGGCCGCCAGGCCGGGGCACAGAAACACGCAACAGAGCCAGCATCTGCATGGCCCTCAGGCTCGAGGGAGGGCATCTAGTCTCTCAAGATAAGATAGTAGAGGGGCCCAGGTTTTATAAAATTTTTGGATCGAACCTCTGACACAAAATTTGATCTTCTCTAACTTAAGGAACATGGTCAGATCTTTCAACCAGAGAGAAGCCTTGGGTGGGTGTTCTGATTTCCACATTAAAAGTATTCTTCTTCGGGCGAGGAGAGTTGAAAAAGCCAATACATTTTTAAGATCATGTGTTAATGATATACCCTCCCCTGGAACTCCAAAAATTGCCAATTCGGCGCTGGGTTGGATGCCTATTTCAAAAGCTTCAGATAGGATCTGAAAAATTGTAGACCAGAAGTTATGCAGTTTGTTACAGGACCAGAACATGTGTGTTAAATTTGCCTTAGCTATATGGCAACGAGCACAGGTTTCACTGACTGTAGAATAAATCCTTGAGAGTCTGGCTCTGCTGTAGTGAATCCTATGAAGAACCTTGAACTGGATGAGTCCAAGTCGAGCGCATGATGTTGACCCATTAACTCTATGTAATGCGTGGTTCCAAGTCTCATCAGAGATGTGTATTCCAAGTTCTTCTGACCATTCTGCTCTGATCTCGTCGAGCTTTACTGCGTTGAGTGATGAAATGCTATTATAAATTTTGGAGATGAGACCTCTACAATGTGTAGGGGTTTGCAAGAGGATGTCCATTCCTCCCATTGGAGGTAAGTTGGGAAAGCAAGGACTGATGTTACGAACAAAGTCTCGAATCTGGAGATATCGGAATAAGGAGGAATGCTGTAAACTAAATTTAGAGGAAATGGCATCAAAGGTGGCGAAAATACCATTTATATAAAGGTCACTAAATTTACTTAAGCCAACTCTCTGCCATTGAGCAAAGACAGGATCCAACATGGATGGCAGGAAAGCATGGTTATCACATATGGGGCTGTAGATAGAGAAGTTTGTCATATTGAAGTGTTGTCTGAACTGTGACCATATTTTTAGAGTGGAGATTACAACTGGACAAGAGGAGTGTTGCTTAGGGGAGAGAGGGAGCTTTGAGGTAATTAATGTAGGGAGTGATGATGGCCTGCATGCATTCAGTTCTAATTGGCACCAGTCGACATCCGGTTGTTGGAGCAAACAAACTACTTTTTGTAGGTTTGCTGCCCAGTAGTAATACAACAGGTTAGGTAGAGCCAAACCCCCCACTTCCCTACGTCTCTGAAGAAAACGCCTACTGATTCTGGGATGTTTATTGCTCCACATGAACGAAGACAGTTGTTTATCAATAAGTCTGAAGAATGATTTTGGGAGAAACAACGGAATACTCTGAAAGAGGTACATAAATCTTGGCAAGATGTTCATTTTAATACATGCAACTTTGCCAGCTAGGGATAAGTTTAGGATGCTCCACTTCTGGAGGTCGTGCTTAAGATTATTGAGCAGAGGAGTGACGTTATTTTCAAACAGATCCGAAAAAGAACGCGTCACTTTGATTCCCAAATATTTGAATCCTGTTCTAGAGAGAGGTAAGGGCAAGTCGGTTTCTGTAATTTGGAGTGCAGGGTTATTGATTGGAAAACATTCACTCTTGAGGAAGTTCAACTTATATCCTGAAAATTTACCAAAACGGTTCAACAAGCTCACAATGTTGGGGATGGATGATACCGGGTCCGAGATGTAGAGTAATAAGTCATCTGCGTATAAGGACAGCCGATGTTCCAGATGTTTTCTATAAATACCCTTAAAGCCCTGTGAAGTTTTAAGCATAATTGAGAGTGGCTCAATAGCTAAAACAAAGAGGAGCGGGCTAAGAGGACAGCCCTGCCGGGTACCCCTGGACAAAGAGAATGGCCTAGACCTTGTTCTGTTAGTGATTATACTTGCTTTAGGTGACGTATACAACAGTTGTACCCATGACGTAAAAGTGGGCCCAAACCCAAACCTAGCCAATACTGTAAATAAGTAGGGCCACTCGACTCGGTCAAATGCCTTCTCCGCATCGAGCGAGACCACAACCTCAGGGGTCTCCCCCGATGCAGGGGCATGAACAACACCAATAAGCCTGCGTATATTAGAAAAAGAGTGACGACCCCTCATAAACCCAGTTTGATCTGAGGAGATTATGTCCGTCATGGCCGTGTCCAGTCTCATAGCCAAAAGTTTAGCCAAGATTTTAACGTCTCCATTTAGGAGTGAAATGGGCCTGTACGAAGCGCAGTCTGTTGGATTTTTACCATGTTTTAGTAAAAGTATAATGTTAGCTTCTGTAAGGGTCTGTGGCAAGATTCCCCGACCCAATGAGTGGTTAAACATTTCAAGTAAAAGAGGTGCTAACTTGGATGAGAATTTTTTATAGAATTCGATTGGATAGCCATCAGGTCCCGGGGCCTTGCCACTCTGCATTGCTGAAATAGAACTGATGACTTCAATAAGAGTGAGGGGCCCATCCATATCCCTCTTCTTAACAGGATCTATAGCCGGAATATCCAAGCCATCTAGAAAATCATACATGTCTGACTTATCCTCTGGGAATTGTGATGAGTATAGATCAAAATAAAATTTCTCAAAGACTTGATTTATTTCAACTGGATCAACAGTTTGCTCGTCAGAGGTCTTTTGGATCTGTGATATGATCTGCGCTGCCGACCGACTTTTGAGTTGGTGGGCCAGAAGGCGGCCCGCCCTCTCACCGTGCTCGTATATAAAGCCTCGGGATCTAAGCAAGGATTGTTCCACATCCTGCGTTGATATAAGATTGTATTGCATTTGTAAACAAAGTCTCTCTTTGTATAGCTCGGGGGAGGGTGACATTGAATGCCTACGGTCCAGCT
>NW_015112742.1:469758-473195 GCF_001443285.1 Poecilia latipinna
AAACGGTTCAACAAGCTCACAATGTTGGGGATGGATGATACCGGATCAGAGATGTAGAGTAGTAAGTCATCTGCGTATAAGGACAGCCGATGTTCCAGATGTTTTCTATAAATACCCTTAAAGCCCTGTGAAGTTTTAAGCATAATTGAGAGTGGCTCAATAGCTAAAACAAAGAGGAGCGGGCTAAGAGGACAGCCCTGCCGGGTACCCCTGGACAAAGAGAATGGCCTAGACCTTGTTCTGTTAGTGATTATACTTGCTTTAGGTGACGTATACAACAGTTGTACCCATGACGTAAAAGTGGGCCCAAACCCAAACCTAGCCAATACTGTAAATAAGTAGGGCCACTCGACTCGGTCAAATGCCTTCTCCGCATCGAGCGAGACCACAACCTCAGGGGTCTCCCCCGATGCAGGGGCATGAACAACACCAATAAGCCTGCGTATATTAGAAAAAGAGTGACGACCCCTCATAAACCCAGTTTGATCTGAGGAGATTATGTCCGTCATGGCCGTGTCCAGTCTCATAGCCAAAAGTTTAGCCAAGATTTTAACGTCTCCATTTAGGAGTGAAATGGGCCTGTACGAAGCGCAGTCTGTTGGATTTTTACCATGTTTTAGTAAAAGTATAATGTTAGCTTCTGTAAGGGTCTGTGGCAAGGTTCCCCGACCCAATGAATGGTTAAACATTTCAAGTAAAAGAGGTGCTAACTTGGATGAGAATTTTTTATAGAATTCGATTGGATAGCCATCAGGTCCCGGGGCCTTGCCACTCTGCATTGCTGAAATAGAACTGATGACTTCAATAAGAGTGAGGGGCCCATCCATATCCCTCTTCTTAACAGGATCTATAGCCGGAATATCCAAGCCATCTAGAAAATCATACATGTCTGACTTATCCTCTGGGAATTGTGATGAGTATAGATCAAAATAAAATTTCTCAAAGACTTGATTTATTTCAACTGGATCAACAGTTTGCTCGTCAGAGGTCTTTTGGATCTGTGATATGATCTGCGCTGCCGACCGACTTTTGAGTTGGTGGGCCAGAAGGCGGCCCGCCCTCTCACCGTGCTCGTATATAAAGCCTCGGGATCTAAACAAGGATTGTTCCACATCTTGCGTTGATATAAGATTGTATTGCATTTGTAAATAAAGTCTCTCTTTGTATAGCTCGGGGGAGGGTGACATTGAATGCCTACGGTCCAGCTCCAGCATAGAACTCATAAGCTGTTCCTGCCTTGCTTTTCTAATTTTGTTGCGTGTTGCAGTGTAAGATATTATTTCACCTCTAATTACCACTTTTAATGTTTCCCACAGGACGGAGGGTGATACAGAGTCTGATTTGTTTTCAAGCAAAAAATTATCTATGACAGTAGACATCAATTGACAAAAGTTGTCATCTGCTAACAAAGTTGAGTCAAATCTCCAAATGGGGCGCTGAGTTTGATTAAGTGGGAAGGCCAGGTCCAATATTACTGGTGAATGATCAGACTCTACAATAGCAGAATATTCGCACTTCTTGACAGAGGGCAGCAGAGTTTTGTCTATAAAAAAACAATCAATCCTTGAATATGACTGGTGGACATGTGAAAAAAAAGAAAACTCCCTATTATCTGGAAACAAAAAGCGCCAAGGATCTATGCAGCCCACCTCCTTCATGAATACTCCCAAAGCCTGAGCCATCTTTGATGGGGATGTCAGTCTAGAGCTGGATCGGTCTAGGGTCGGATCCATTACACAGTTTATGTCACCACCCAGTATCAAACGGTGAAAATTCATACTTGGTAAAGCGGAGATTAACTTGGATATGAAAGTGGGGTCATCCCAATTGGGAGCATATATGCAAGCAAGTATAACTGGAATATTATATAGGGAACCAGATACTATAACATATCGGCCCTGTGGGTCTGATATGGACTTGCTTAAAGTAAACTGTACGTTTTTATGTATCAATATTGCTGTCCCTCTTGCTTTTGTATTAAATTGTGAATGGTAAACTTGTCCCACCCAAGGCTTCTTCAGTTTTATTTGGTCTGCAGAGACCAAGTGGGTTTCCTGTAGAAATGCTATTTCTGTTTTTAGTTTTTTAAGGTGGGCAAAAATTTTAGCCCGTTTCACAGGTCCTCTCATGCCCTTTACGTTCCAACTAGTAAAGCGAACTGCTGAGGCCCCCTCTCTTACATCGCTGTTACACACGTCAGCCATGACAATCCGATTTTATACCCGTCCCGGCCCAACAGCCCCACCCGGCAGTACATGGTTTCATTATCCACATTGTTCAAGCTTGTGAGAAAAAGGAAGTAAAAAAAAAAACAATACAAATACAAATACAAATCAGCTGTCTGAATGAAAAAGGCAGCTCTGAACCCAACCCTTATTACAACCCACCCCAACTGTATCCTTGCTACACTTGATGAAGCCAACTGCTGTCCCTTAAACACCTCGTAGGTCTTCCGATAGGCCACACTCACTGTCCCAAACTGACTTTGGAAGGTTCCCAATAAACTTAGCGTGCAGGAGTTACGCACTTTGTACAATGAATTACAACAGTACTAGCAACTATAAAACATTGGGCAATAAAAGCTCCATGGGGCACTTATACAATAACCAACACCATTATGAATGTGGATTTTAGGCTAAAATTCACTAAATTATGAGAGCCAACAACAGACATTAGAGTGGAGCTGGGCAACAAACACTTGAACCTCTAATCAACTATTACACAATTGGATACGTGGATGTATGCCCCTTAAAAGAAAAACGGTGCATCTACTTGAGGCAGAAATATTGATTCAGTCATTCAATGCAGAGTATGCAGGTGCAACACATAACTCAGTAATTCCTCTTCATTACCTCTTACCCGAATTTTCCTCTTTCATCCTTTTGGCCTCTTTTATCGTCCTCTCCATCCTTGCTGTGTCCTAGGCACCCCGCCGCCCCCCAAAAGATAAAGTCTGCCATCAGGTGTTTGTTTACTTTGCAACGCAGCGGTCGTAGAACGCTCGGGCTTCCTCCGGCGTTTCAAACAAGTGGGTTTCTCCTTTAAACGTAACTTTAAGACGGGCAGGGAAAAGAAGACGAAACGACACACCTCTCTGGTAGAGAGCTCCTTTTACGTCGTTAAATGCCGACCTTTTCTTTGCAAGAGCGATGCTGAGATCTGGATATATTCTCAGGGTGGTTCCCTGATGTTTTACTTCATGCTGCCTGGACCATCTTAAAGCGGCTTCCTTTTCCCGGTATCGATGGAATGCAAGGATGAAGGGCCGCGGTGGTCGTCCGGCTGCGGGCTTGGGTCCAGCTGTGCGGTGCGCGCGCTCCAGTTCCGGGGGAGAAGGAAATATGTCGTCCCCCATGGCATCCTTTAGCAACTTGGAGATAAACTTAATTGGATCTTGGCCGTCTTCACTGCCTCCAGGTATGTTAAGTATGCGTAGA
>NW_015112742.1:477095-510530 GCF_001443285.1 Poecilia latipinna
TTTTTTAAACTTAGATTTTCTGAATTTCTGGGTGAATCTTTGCCCAGAAATTCTTCCTTATCTAGCAGCAGTCGTGTCTACAGGGGTCTCTTTTAAGACATTTAGGATGATTTATTAAGCCTAGAAACTATATGAGCTTTTATTCGATTTTGACTCGAATCAAATCGCCATGGGAACTAGACCACATGAGACTCGGATCTTAAACCATCATGTTTTAAGAGTTCTGATGTCTTATTTCACTGCCACTGGTTGCATGAATCTCTACCTTCCAAAGTTACTCTGTGGTGTAGTATTTTGAGGAAATCACATCTCATCAGATGTTTCCAGACCTGTACGCGGCTGTCTAGATTAGATTGTTGTCAGCACAATAGTGCTGGTGATTGGTTATTTTCCTTTTATAGAACATGGGTTCTTTGCTTTTTCTTTATTCGAACCACATGAAGATTCTGATTGCTGGATTATAATTTAAGATGTATGGGTAAATTCATACATGTTTATGAACCTCCTTTTCATTTATTTGTTAGATTGTTAAAAAATGGTTTGAGGGAAGTTTCCTCACTTTTTGAGGATTCACAAATCTGTTACGGCGGTGATTGTGGTGGTTTATTCTTCTTGACCCTGCAGATGCTAAGTCTGTCTACTCTTGATGCTGTTCTCTAATAGACTTTGTGGAGCTAAAGTTAGCAATCCTTAGCAATGAACATGAGATAAATGTGACAGAAAAGCTGAAACAGATGGTTGATGTGCAGAAAAATGAATACATCTATATTGGGGAAAATCACATACATCAGTTCTTTTATTTTTAATCTCTTACAATCCAGCAATGTCCAGTCATTCAGTTTCTGGTGATTATAGTGGGCATTATTAATCCTGCATGGAAGGAGGCTGTTAACTTTTTAAATGTGATAAATGCAGTCATGACTTTTAGCTAATTTTAAGGATAGTTTGAAATACAAGTTCTTGCTTGTATTTTTGTATTTCAACTAGATTTTTTTTTTATTAATTGTGATAACATGCATAGATCATACTTGTTTTTTTAATCACATAAACATGGTATAACAGACTGCCTCTTGACTCTTAACATCATGTTAAGGGTGAGCGTGTAACGACTGCTTATCCGACTCCACGGGCTTCCAATCTGTTTCCAGATTTAATTTAAAATTTTATGGTTGGCTTAAAAGGCCCAGTCTTGTCCCGTCTTATCTGCAGGATCTATTTGTATTAAAATAAATCAGACGGGATATCGAGTTGCGACTCTCAATTTGGAAAAATAATTAATCTTTCCATTTAGAAAAAGCTAGGAGATTAGATGACTTCAGTGTATTGGTGAAGATGCCCATCTTCTCATTAGCAGTAGTTTTGTGTGCACTTCGATTATGTGATTTCATTCATTGTGTTTCACAGAATTACTTTATGAATTTCGTTTTGCTTTGTTAGATTTTGCTGTGCAGCATGCTGCGTGTGTGGCTTATTTATTTATTTTTTTTAACAATGGCTTTGGAAAGAAAATTAAATGCATTAATTTAGACAAAAAAAATGATGGCAAGCACAAATATGACTTTGCTGTCTTGTAAATTCTTTGTATTAAAATCTTGGAGGAAAATTTGCAGCTGGTTAATTAGATTCTGCTTCCTATTCATAAAGGATAAAATGACGCCCAGCTCCAAAGGACAGAAAATTATCCTCTTTTCTGCAGTTAATTACTGTTAAATCCTCAAGAAACAAAGCAATTTCCTTTTTTTTTTCTTTTACACTCATAGCAGCACAACTTCTCAGCCTGTTCTGTATTCTGAATCAATTAGTCATCAAAAGTCCCTCACAGCAGAACATTTAACCTTTATATCCATCAATGTTTCATGTGCTTTTAGCGCTCAGCTTGCTTCACGTTTTCTTCCCGCTGAACTGACGGCAAAGCTCCATGGTGGTTATGGTAAATTAAAAAAAAAAAAAAAAAAGAGCTGGATCTTAATCTATCTGGTCAGCAGATGGGTTGTTTCTTAAGATAAAAGGGTTTTTAATGATTATAAAGCTAAATGTTACCTAGAAAAAAAAAGACACCAAGGATTCTGTATGATCCATTGTCCCTGTATCTCACCATCAAAGAATAAAGGTATGCTGCTTTTGGTCTTTCTCCTGAAAAAATGACTTTGGAAACAAACATTTGGATATCTGAATCTTATCTATTTGTGTAAAATCAGAACCAGGGATTTTGAAAGTATAAATGCCTTTTTTTTAACCAGAACAAGCAGACATGGCAGCTTCTAAGGCTTCATATTTACTTGACTCGTGTCAACTGAGCAGGATTTTTGTTATGCACTTTTGTCTTAAAGAATGTGCAGTTTGTTGAGCAAATTCATATTTTATCTCTTCCCAATTGAGACCTAGTGGTCTGCAGTGATACTATTTGACAAGCAAATAATAAAATGGGTGTAACAGGAAGTGCTTTGCCAAGAAACTCACTAGAAAGTCAAGATATGAGAGAAAAATTAATCACCAGCTGAAGCTGCGATCAAGTAGAACTATTAACAAAAGCGGTTTTCATTGCAACAGTTACAAAAAAGACATTTGTTGAGGATGTTGCTGTAAAAGGGTTCTTGCTGCTTAGAGCAGGTCATTGTCAAGCGAAGTACCAAAAAACCCAAATAAGACATTAAAAACGATTTGACAGATGAATAGAATTACAACTGAAGTACACAGTAAAGTGTTTTGTTCCAGTTCCAGTTGGTGGGAATTTGATGATCAGTTGTTCAAATCGTAAACAATTATTTAAATAGCAGCTCGAGATGCAAGAAATCGTGATTCTTTCTGGGATAACCCCAAAATATTTTCAGCACCAAGACGACTTTAAATTAAGAAACACACAAAACCCCACCATTTGTAAATAGGTCGAAGTTGGACTGAAGTGTTTTGCAATAATTACAGATTCTACAAGACTCGACCAAGGCAGCATTCATGCAAGAGCCGCCACCGTTCCTGACAAACTTCCATCGCGTACAACAAGGTTGAATTTGTGTCCACAAACAACCTTTGGGATCATAGTAATACAGCTTTGTATAAACCCAGTGGGGCTGTTTGTTTTTTTTCTTTTCTTTTTTTTTCTTTTCCCCCTCTCACTCTGTAATCTTGTAATTGGATTCCCGGGGATGGAAACTCATGCTGGTCATATTCCACCCCCCTCCCACGACTTGCGGGGACCCAATCTACAAGGCCTCACCGGCTGTTGCGCCTCTGTCTCACTCCATTAGAAAAGCGCTGACAACAGGCGCGAGCGACAGGGCGCAGGAGGAAGAGAGAGGAGTGTAGCTGCCCTCCTTCATCCAGCCGCGCTGCCTGGCACACACCTGGAGACGCGGAGGTGGCAGCCAGACGCGTCACAGCTCAGAAGGCTTTGCCTCAGTTTTACCTCGTCACATCACCCGTTTCTCATCGACGGGGGGTTCCTTTTTGTCTGAAAGTGACTATGGCTGACATATGACAGAATAATGTGGGGTTGTGGGGGGGGGGAAGCTGGAGTCATTAATTCTGGCACCGTCAGCACCTCTGTAACAAGCGGAACCCGGTGAAAGCTGTGGAAGAGCGGTATCGATGAGGCATTAAAAAAAAATAAAATAAAATCTGCCACCAGAAAGTTGCTCGTTCCTTAAAAATAACTCCCAACATTAAAAGCCTCCGAGAGGATTTGCTTTCACAGGTGTTGCAATTAGAAGATGTAAAACATGCAAAAGTATTAATTAGCATCTGATATTTCAATCGATCTAAAAATTTGTTCAGTGAATTTATAGTCTAACTTAACTACTTCCTGCTACCTGATTGATCACATCGACGCCACGATTTCTTTAGTTGATCGGCATCCATCCTGGTTGCCATAGAAACAAAAAAAATGGTTTTAGCGTGTGAAGCCGAGCGAGCAGTATGCTATGTCTCAAATAAAATGCTTCAGTGAAGCTGAGGTGTTCCGTTGGCCTTGAGATGTGGAGGAAACGTTTTTTCCACAAACGCACTGAAACTTGGAACATTTAGGATTCACAGTGAGAAACATTGTTTCGTTCAAAATCTCAGAGGGAAAGGTCGAAAGGATGGTGACCTGAAATGAACTTAGCCTTCCTCTCGGTGCTGTTGAGATGTTGCTGTCAGTAGAGGGATTTGAGTGACCTGACTATACCCTCGTTCACACGACAGGATTTTTTTTTTTTACCCCAATTTCCCCCTTCCAACAATCTTAGAACGCTTCTGAAAGTTCAGATACGAACTAGTGTGGCTTATTTTGCATTAAAGCAAGAGCTTCTTATGTTTAAATAAAATAAATATGTTGGAAAGTGACCTTATAAATGCTTTAATGATTTGTCTTTACTTATTTCCACACCCGTTCCTCATGGCAGAGTTTGCTTTTCGTAGCGCCCTTCACATTTATTGACGTCAATTCATTTATTCAGTGAGTAGAGCAGGGCTTATTCTTCTACTATAACATTCCTCAAGGTTGAACAATGCAGAAAGAGATTTAATTTTTTTTTTTTTTTTTTACAAATTCTCTTGCTGAGTTCTCTCCTATTTTGCGTCTGTGGATCCAGTTCTGCGTTGACTTGGCCACATGTTTTGGGTCATGAGCAGATCGTTCAACAAGTTAAAGACTCGTTTTCATTTCCCTTGACCACCAGAGAGTTCACGTTGCACTTTATCAAGGTTTCCAGGGCGTCTGGAAAAGAAACAGGCCCAAACCGTCACAGATCCTCCACTCCCCTTGACGGAGAGCATGAGGCGCACAATTATCGATACCCCTGACATTTCCTCAGTTTATACATGGAGTTAAGTAGTAATCCATGACGGCATAAAGTCATGGAGTATGAATGCGACCTGACAGAGAGGCCACCGTCTCCAACAGTCTTGGGAATGGGAAAGACAGCAGGACATCCCACTTAATGAATGTTCTGTTTCATAATTCAGCAAATGGTTACAGGAAAATGGACAGCCAGCTAAACACGCTGCAATGACATCAAATCTTATTTATTAGTCAAGTTTCCACTTCAAATATCTTAGTGCGCTTAAAATGAGGCAAAGTGGAACTTACACTGGAGCTAGTTCTCCTACGAATCACCTGTAGTGTGTTTTTTCCGGGAAATTGATGCTTCTGACAGAAAATAATTTATTTTAATCGTGTTTAACATGGGACCAATAACCCTGAGTTGTGTTTGTGTTCATGCGTTTACCTTATTTGTTAGGAATTTGCTTTAATATGCTTCTCAAAACATAGCCTGAGCTGCATAATTGGAAGTTGTGTTTATGTTACAGCACACAGAAGTTCAAATAAAACATGTTATGTTTTTTTTTCTTCCCCATTTGAACACATGTGTTTTGCTTTCAACTCACAAAATTACCCTGACCACACACCCCCAGCCCCCGCCTCCTCCACCCCCTCTTTTACTTTAACAACCTTTGGTGCAGGTGCACGTTGTATTTCCGAAAACCTCGGATTTCATTTGATCTTCGTTTTCGGTCCAGCTCGGACTCATTAGCAGCCACACAATTTGCCAAACGTAGGCAGTCATGCGGACGGGCAAAGGTTCAAACTGATTGGCCTATGTCGTCTCAAATTAATCCAGGCGAGGCTGATCAGAAAGAATCCGCTGCAGTGAAATTCCCAATGACTGGAATGCTCGCCCCGATGTTAGAAGCCACCGTCTATTGTCCTGCTCGCTTCCTCTTTGCTGCATTCAAATTGTCTTCAAAGAGAAACAAAAAACAAAAACTGTTGCGCATTAATAACATGCTGATGGTGTAAGGGGGGGGGCAGTGAAGCACAACTGTAGGCCTGGACTTGACAAGATTAATGAATTAGATCCCACAGTGAGTAGACAGTTTGACACAATAATGATTGCACGCTGAATCATTTGTCTGAACTGTTGGTCCTCACTGTCTACAAAAATAAAAAAAAAGAAAAGAAAAATCTCCCGGGATGCAATTGATGTCAGAGCTCCGGTTGTCAGGCTATTAGATAATTGCAATCAGTGTTTTTTTTTTTTTTTATATATGCCAGGTATTCGTCTGTTGGACGTCTGAAGTGCTGTTTCGTTGCTGTCATTAAGGAAGCACATTTTGTTCCCGTTTGCCCCTGCCATCGCAGCTTCCAAACTCCTTCAAATAAAACGCAAAGATCTGTGTTGTTCTGGAAGAGCGGATGTCTCATTTCTCGCCGTCAGCAAGCTGGCCACTTTCGGAGCAGAACCCCATCAATTTTTAACGTCATTTTATTCATGCGGGCTGCTTACAGAAAGCAAAGGCTTCATCTGGAGGATTATTTCTTTTTCTTGGACTTTTTGCAAATCGCTCGCAGCTTTTCGTCGGGAACAAATCCCCCCAAAAAAGTCCGGAGCATTTGTTTTATAGATAGAGGGCACGGTTGAATGATTTGTTTTATTAAATAGAAGTTGTTGTCACCTCTTGTGCACAGTTAATTGCATTTTGAATAAACTGCTCATTACGAGGAGTTGTCACGGTTCCGTTGGCAGTGGGACGCTTTGATATTAATTGTCTCCTCTGTATGAGGTTTCTGTCGAACACTTCCTCCTAACAGACTTGTCAGTGTTTTTAATGGTGCAGTGAAGCACAACGTTTTCATCTCGTGGTCGGTGATTTATGATGCGTGTTCTTGGCACGGGGCAAATAGGTAAAGCAGGGCAGTGTTGGCCTTTAAGAGGTATAGCTTACGTTTGAACTTTTTCACATTTTGCCACATTGCAAACACAAACATTTCTGTGTTGGGATTTAATGTAGTAGGGCAACAACTTGTGCATAATTGTGAAAGGGTTACCTGGTTATAAATTGATTTAAAGTTTATTTTTTCCCCCTGCAAATAATAGTGTGGAGTGACACTAATTTGTGTTTCTTTCAACATTACATTTCACATATAGTGCCTATAAATGGTATTTTCTCTTCTATTACTCTGAAAAATCAATCATGATCAACTTTTTTTTGGCAAAAAGATAATTTTAATGTCAAAGTTGAAACTGATTTAAACACAATTAAATATTTTAGTTGAAGAAGGTGATTGCATAAGTATTCACCCTCTTAATGTTGGTATTGATAGACACACTGCAATCACAGCATGGAGTCGTCACAGTCTAATGCTAAGACGCTGGAGCTCTGTCTTCTTCTTGCATTCTCAGATCTTCTGGCCAAAGGATACTAACTAGTTGTCCAGCAGACGAGGGGAGATAAATCCGTGGCGACCCCCATGATGCAGGATGTGTTGACTCTGTCTTTATACTGTCATGATTCTTTTGCAAAAACGACCGCAGACTAATATATTTAGCAGACTTTTATCTAGATTTTGGCTCCGTTACGCGTGTTCTCGTGTTTTTTTGTTTTTGTTTTTTTTTTGTTTTTTTTGTTCTCTGATGTCATATCTTTACTTTTGTTCCTTTCTGTTTTTATCTTTGTGTTTATTTAAATGGTTTCATTGTTGACTTGAAACATGCTGTTCACAGATGGTCTCCATCCAGTCTGTAGATTTACTACTACAGATTACAAGCTGCTTTATTAATATAACTAATTGTGGAGAAGTTTAATATGCAAGGATAGATTTGCCAACATGTTTATGTTCATAACAGAGTTTGAGAGAGAAGATAACTGGATAGACGGAGGTTGTTCAGTGGTTATGGGAAGAATTGGGAAGAACTGACAGCCTCTCATTTGGGGTTCATGACTGCAGCGTGGTGTATGATCAGCGGTGGGGAGCCACTTCTGTGGGGAGCCATCAAGGGCTCATCTGCTCTCTTTTTGAAACCAACCCAAAGGGATTCACTGGATGATACTTGTGTGACCTAACAAAGTTCTAGCAAAGGAAGCCAAAACCGCAGGCATTCCCACCACCCTCCGTCCTCCCGAGACATGAAAAAGTCATCTTTACTGGTGACACGCTTTGCTGGCTTTCCTTAATTTACTTTCTCTCTGTGAGCTGAAACTGTGTGACAATACGTTGCGAAACGATGCCACATCCCGAAAACGCACAATACCGAGCAAATAAGTTTCAAACCAGCCCTGATTTCTTTATGCGCCACGTTCTAAGCGGTTACACTTTAATCATGTAAACAATGTTTACATGATCAGGCTTTCTGAAGACATTTCCAAGTTTTTCCTCTTTTTTTTTTTTTTTTCTCGCCTTTTTCAGAGTGATGCCTTTAGCATCTAACAAGGAATGAAACAATGACCTGCCGGATGCATCATCTGTCAGCTGAAAATCCACTCCATGTAAAACTTTCATCTAGTAGCTCTGTGAGAACATCTTGCTTGTGCTGAAATACAATTTAACATCTGTCAAATTGTGTCCTCTCATTTTAATGGATTCCACATTGTTAATGCCTTTTTATGCCTTAATGCTATAGGTCACAATGAAGCACATTTAGTAAGCAAACTGTCTCAAAATTAATTGATAAGCTCGTTTAATAATTAGTACCTAAGTGTTTCCATTTCGCACCTCAAAACAAACCATTTAACAGCCATCGACCTAACCGCTGTGTCACATCTTTTGATAAACTTTGAAGATAAATTGACATATAAAAGCTCAAACCTCATGTGTGTTTTCGTTTAATTAAAATAATTTTGTCCTCATTTCCACTAAATGTGGTTTTGATCTGTATTTGAGCCATTCGACTCTTATGACTGATTGTGACCTTTAATGAAACCAAAATAACTTCCTGCGGGTACATATTTATTGGAGCCACAGAACCGCATTTCCTTGCAGCAAACCACGAACTGATTATAGAAACTTTTGCTTTAGACGATAAGCTGTCAAAGTGAGGATGAAATGCTGCAATGGCAGCTACGGACTGATGGTTCGTTCCTAAAAAAATTGTTCCATGACAGAAGAAGAAGCCAGGTAAAAACGGTAACGGCAACAAAACGGTAATATGTGAAATTACCCCTCAAATAAAAACCTTCAATCAGTGAAAAAAACGGCCAAAATCTGAAGGAAAATGTTGAATGACTTTGCAGAGAACTATTAATCAAAACTACTTGGCCTTGTTTTCTTTATCAAGAGGGAAAAAAAATCTAATTGTGATTTAAAATCTCGTTTTTCAAAAGTATCCAGACCAAGTGATGTCTAACAAATCATATAAATACATGTACAGACATTTTTATTAAAATTCCTCGTCACACGGATGACCTTGTCCCTAAATCATACCCGCGTCTGAACTTATACCAGCAAGTCGTGTGTGTGAGTGTGTGTGTGTGTGTGTGTCTCCACGATAATCAGCATTCTGAACATGTGTGCTTTGAAAGGATGTGTGCATATAAATCACTTCACCATAATGCGATACAGACACGGCTAACGTAGCAGCAGCAAGGACTTTTTCATGTCTCAATAGAGAAACAAAAAAATCAAAATCAGCTTTTAGTCTTTCACCAACATCTCAGTATAGGCGCTAAGAGACAAAAAAAAGTCACCAAGAACAAGATATTTGTACTAACAGGCACATCCTCTCTGTGAACCCTGCAGCCTGACTGATGGCACAGGAAATTAGACTCAGAACCTCAGTCTAAACTTTTTGAGTTCAAAACAAAGTTTAGGACATTCCAATTTATCTGCATGTTTTTTAATAGTCAACCGCGGTTGGGTGCGGATGCTTAACTATACATTCTAACGTCATCAGCTTAAAAATATTTTTGCTGTGGTCAAGTTGCTGTCACAAAGGTAACTATATGGAGAACGAATAGAAGTGGTCCTAGGACAGACCCTTGAGGGACACCATTAGCTGAATTATCATGGCGACTAACATTGTGGGCAGACAGGCATCTGATGGTCCGACTCCGTTTCATCGATAAAACTTGCTGTGCAGTGCCGCTTCTTATTTAGCCCGTTTAAGGCTAAAGAGAGACAGAAAACTATTAGTATGAAGACTTTCTTAAAGTTGTAAATGGGCTGTTATTTAGAGCAACAGAGTCTTCTGCAGTGCAAAATATGAATAAATGAGCAGTGACAAAAGATTTTAGACAAGTCTTTCGAAAAGCCACGGATTCCTTTTTGGTGTCGCTAATAAGCTTCTGCTCGTTTCTCGGGGATCAGTTTGTGTTGTTCTTCTTCCCCCAGAAGAAAACTCCTATTAAAAAAAAAAAAATCCCACCAGCCAAGTAGCAAACGCCGCTACCAGTCCCAGACTCTAATCTGGTCGTAACCCAATCCCTGCCCGGTGCCTTTTGTGTCCAAACGAGCCCTCAGTCACTTCGGGCCCGGAGCTTGTGGTCTGCATTCCTCCTGTCGCAGACACAAGCTGTCTAAATAAATTCTCGCCGTTGCCTCTTTTTCTCTGGTGGCAGCCTGCGCTCAGGGGGCCTCTTGGTGCTTTTAAGCCAACATCCATGCTTCACACATGGCCGTGAACATCCGCAGACCAAACCATTGGCATGCCAGCGCATACAGCACGCTGCAGACGCCAGCTGGGGACCTGTTAACAGCCAAATAACATGGGTTTGTTGGAGAACAGCCTGACGCCGAGGCTGCCTGTTCATTCTTGAGCCGAGATCGCACCGCCTGCATGTTTTGGCACTCATGATTGGCGTCACATGTGCTCGGTGTCGGATGCGTACTCTGCCGCAGCATTCTGCTTGGCCTAAAACGATTAGCCCGAAAGGACCTGCCCATCAGCTTTGCAGCATCTGCTTGATCCCAGAAAATCTAAAGCTGTTGATGAGGAATGCCGTTATTTTAGAGCTGCGAAGGCTTGGACACTGCAGGGCCTTTTCTGGTTAGTTCGTTCCCGGCAAATCAGTCCTTTTGTTCCCGTTATTCGCGCTTTCCGGTGAGATTTTGTGGGTATCTCTGCGGAGATTTTGCCCGTTTTCCCGAAAGCCAAAACATGTCAGAGATGTAAGAGGCATGTGAACGGAAAGCGTTTCATTTTCATCAGCTGTAATTACAGCGTCTTCAGGAGGATGAGAGTCCTTCATCCCTTCCATAATGGAATAATGATGGGAAAAGAAATGAACAAAGTGAGCCCTCCAAACTCTGATTTCCAACAGATGTTCAGGTTTTAACGTGGAGTGCAAGATAATTTTCTCCAAATGCATTTGAGAGAATAAAGGAAACTCTTTGAAATTGCTGGTTTGTTAAGAAACGGTTAACGTAAAATCAGATTTTTGTTAAGAGCGGAGTTAAATCCCTTATAAAATGGACTTTTCTCAGCGGGGAGTCATTCTTGAGCATGTCTGAGTGAATGATCCTTTTCTACGCGTTTTCAAATTTTTCTTGAAATTTGCCAAAATCAAAGAATTTCTCGGGTTTGGCAACAACTTTGACTCGACGCAAGACTGTCGGTGCACTTTAACCTCTAATGACTGCGGTGCATCTGTGACATTTTGAGCTCAATCTCCTAAGGTTAAAAGTTGATATCGAATCTCTCCGACTTTACATAAATATATGTTATGGAAGAAGGGCCTTTATGTGGAAAATTAAACCCATGCTTCTTAAGGAGCCCCAGAAAGTTTGTTAACTGATTCGTCCCCGTTCCTGTTCCTGCGTGCGACCGCAGAGAGAGCCAAAGCTCTGCAGAAACAAATTGACTGTTTTCCAACTCCTGTCATTAAGTCTCATTAAAGGCTTGGGTTTTTCTGGCCACAAAGCATCTGGGTTTAAAAATAGGGACACCAGTTTGGATCTTTGTACTCTTATTTGGTTTGTTTATTTATGTGATGCTGGCTGTTTATCGGCCCTTCTTGCCGTCGCTGTTGTTTGCAAACTGAGGCAAATGCTTTGATGAAAACTAGCCCAGATGTTGACCTGGACAAAAGAATGCTTTGGATACTCGGGAGTATTTACAACACCCTCCGCAGTCATTTCCTCCAACCCGCTGTTAATACTTTGCATGACTCTCTCGTTAACATGGCAGCACTTCTTATATAACGTTCCTCAAACTTGGAGCACACCGGGACTGACATCTCTGATTATTGTTCTTGGCGCAATCTTTTTCGATCGTCCGGACGCCGCATATGTGCCTTGAGAAGGTTTTATGTCTGCTGAACCACTTCTGTCTTCACTTTGCCATATAGTTTGGGTCACACTGCCTAAAGATGACCCCTTGGTCAGTTTTCTGGCGGAACCAGCAGATCTATATTTAAAATATCCTCAATTGATGATGAGTTGCACTCTAACATGTTTCCCATAGGCTTTGGAAGACAAACAGACCCAGAGAATCATGGATCTTCCACCTTTCTCAACATTGGGCTTGAAGGTTTTCCAAGATTTCGTTCTCAGTTTTACTCCAAGTCCACGGAAAGCTAAAAATTTGTCTTGTATGAGAAAAGCACAAAGTTCCCGTGAAATTGAGCAAGCGCCACACGTCTACATTTGTGATGGTAGGGCATGGAAAAAAAGCTTTTTCCCCAGAATGCCTCCCATCTTGAATTGTTTAAAATCACATAGTTGCTGCTCTTACTGTTGATATTGGAACGTTAGAAACAAGTGGCTGCTTTCTCGCAGCTTCACCTAGCTTATAAAGACCAACACACATTTTCATAACTTGCATGCCAGGTTTCCCGTCTTACCAATTTATTAAAAAAAAAAAAAAAAAATGACCTTAAGAAATGAGTGTCCATGTCATGTCTATACCCGTGGCTAACTGGAAGTCATTAATAAAGAGAAGTTCTTACAAGCTTGGATCAACTTACAGTAAAGGTAGAAATAATGCGTCATTTAGGTTTAATTTATCGGAATCGTACGGGACGTCAGTCGTTGTTGGACTGTTTTTTCTTTTGGTTTAAAGCAATTATGTCTTGACGTGGATGTATTTTTCCTGACTTTTTTCAGTTTGAGCTTATTCCACCGTTACACAAGATGGCTGCATTTCAAGGCCTCCAACATGTTTTCACCAGGGTTGCCAGTGGAGGCGGAGGCCCTGCGCTGTGAACTTTAGGCACGTCACCGAAACCCTCTTTCTCGAGCCACTGTCAACAGTCATAAAGCTAACCATAGAGCAATTATGCGTCTCAAAATTAATTTGGTTACCGAACTTGACAGAGAAAATAAAGGGGGAAAAGCCCCAACTTTTTTTTTTTTTTTTTTTTTTTACAGACGCTTCTAATGATTTGCACCAGCCGCAATTTCAAAAAGCTGTCCTGACATTTCAGCAGGCAGCTTCAGAGGTGCCAATTAAAATTCAGTAGATTTAAAAAAAAGAAGAAAAAAAAAAGACAATTATTAATGTGAAGCTGCAGTGAGATCCAGAAAGCTTCGACGGTGCGACGGAAACTTGGAACTGCTTCTTTCTTCTTCTCACAAAAAGCTAATATGTTTGGCTCGTGCACAACTCGGCGGGTAACGAGGCTGATGTGTAACTGTTTGATAGTAATGAATACTTTTTTTTTTCTTTCGGTCATAAGTTGCCTGTAGTAAAAATGCTGGTCTGTATTAGTGAGATTGTTCTTTTGAATACATCTACCTACAAATTTGGAGTCTCCTTTCCTGGTGGTTTTTGTCCTGCTTTCATCAATCACTTTATTTTCAGCAGTGCATCATAAAGTCTAAAAGCCTTTTCAGCTTGCAGGAATTAAATGTGACTTTTTATCCATTGGGGAAATATTAGTTCACTTAGTACCGATGAAGTTGCATGCAAATCATTTCTAAGCTGTCACACGAGGCCGGAGCCAGTTTCGCAAACCGTACAGTAGGAGTCCAGAGTTATAAATCGCCAATGTGCCGCCACCTCTCATTGGACGTCTTTTCATGGATCAGCAGCCTGCTTTAAAAAGGGTCGGAGTGTACTCGCCTCCTGTGTCGAACACATTTTACCAACCGCGCTTCGCTATCCGATCTCTTCTGCATTTTATTCGGCTCGGCGTCTCCTCCTCCATCCGGCTGTTTTTATTAATGTTCGACCGTGCATTTAGCAGTTGGACATTAATGCAAGATGGACATAATGCATGCAGAACCGGTTCCTAACATTCAGCGTCATGGCTGGATCCTGTAAAAACAGGCGCCATCAGGCGCTTTGATGCGCCGTTTGCATTTCTCTCCAGTTTGGTCGTCGTATAAACGGTTGAATGCTGGACTTCCTGTTGCAGCCTGTCCAAAGGGTCACCGCAGAGTCATCTGAAGGTTACATACCTGCTTCGACTCCCTGCTGTTTGTGTCAGTCAAGCTAACAATGGCCCACTTATTTGGTTAAATGTGGACAGTGACAGGTTTAGAAAGGTCAACTCCTCTCTGTGGCCACTCGCTGCTCTATGTGATTAGCAGATTAGCAGGAAGAAAAAAAAAGGTGTGACGGTTTTAAAGTC
This sequence comes from Poecilia latipinna, assembly GCF_001443285.1. Taxonomy (NCBI): domain Eukaryota; kingdom Metazoa; phylum Chordata; class Actinopteri; order Cyprinodontiformes; family Poeciliidae; genus Poecilia; species Poecilia latipinna. Next base: position 491,361 of record NW_015112742.1, read on the forward strand.
ATTGTCTTTCATCTACACTGAAATGGTAAAAACAAAACAAACACAAAATTATTATAGAATTGAAATATTAAACTACCTTTAACATCTAATACTAGTAGTGTGTGGTGGCAGAGTTAACATGACTGAGAGTTCATCACATAACTTGGTGATAATTCTCCCTCTGGTTCTGTTTGGTGCATGCACTTGTCTCAGTCTGTTGTTCACCCACACATTTGTGCAAATTCACTTTACTGATTTACTTCTGAAAATTGCTTTTCTCTGAGTTTGTCTTTCAGTACTAGTGTCACATTTTTATTTATTTATTTTTTTAGTGTGTCAACACTTGCTTTCATTTCTGTGATGGTTCTTTAACAGTCTCTCTCACAAAGATAAAGCCAGCTGTTGATGCAGCTATCAGGTCCCGTGTCGGGTGTTGGATGGATTTCTGAACCAGAAAGTGAGAAAAAGCAGAAAATTTGCGACAAAATTCTTTGAGTCCCTTCAGAGACGCTGAGGCTGTAGTTGCTGCTTAGAACTATAAAGTCAGTCTTGTTGGGGGACGAAACTATGAAGTATCTCGGTACATTTAATGCCTTCTTAGTGCGACTCTACCCTTTCAGTTAATTTAGAATAAAATCAAATATTTAATATATTTTTCCTTTTGAAATCACTGCCTGCCAAAAACAAAGCAATCTACTTCATTAAAGCTATCTGGATTGAAACCCTGCTACTTGTATTTGTGTTTTTATGTGCACATCTGCGCTGATTGGCCTCAATACTTAATATTTAAACATTTTCTCTTTTTTTTTTTTTTAGCAGTGCTTAAACATTTAGGTATATTCCCGTTTCCTCCCCGCTCTCAGGATGATTAATGGTTGCTCAACCACTGCCCTAATTATGTGCAACCTACTCTGAATTTAAAGTAGACGCCCGTGTTGGTCCCTGGGCCAGCAGCTGGGTGCTTGAGGGCAGACTGCACTCCAGCAGACCTGTCTGTCGATAATTTCCCCAACCTCCTTCTCACTTTGCAGAGTAAACACACGCCTGTTCTCCAATTAACCACTACACTTCCTTTGAGCATTATTGGTGTGTGATTGGGTGAGTAAGGCAGCGGGGCCTATGATTATTCAGTGCTCTCTCCTGTCTGATCACAGCCTCGCAGTCCAATAACATTTTTCTTCACTGTAATTATCACAGAAGAGCAGTGGGGCAAATTTGGACCCTTTTTTATTTATTCTTAGACGTTTAACAAGGCTTTGGTTGAATTATATGCTTCCGAATGTATTTATGTTTTGCTTTGTCGCCGGTTGTCTTCTCTTGGTTCTGTGAAACGTCTCGTAATTAAATTTTTGTGTTTAGCACCGTAACATCGTTTCTCAAAGCTGCGGCATGTTTTTCTGTGCTTCCTGTAAAGTAGATGCCGCAGCATTAAAGGGGGGGGGGATTTAAATGGAAGACACTGAAAAAGCACTGCAGGAAAAGGAAAAGCAGTAAGCAGCAGGAGGTTGTAATTAACAAATTAGTTAACATTTCATAAGGAAGCGGTCATTAATGCGGTGCTCTATCAGAACTACTTCCTCTACAGTCTGCTCAAGACAGATTTATGGCCTTGCTGTTTTCTTTTTTTTTTCTCCCCTTGCAGAGACAAGAGCACAAAAGTTAGTTGCATTACTGTGCTACTTGCACCATCACCATGGTGCAGTTGGTCATCTTGTTCTTAGAAATCATTAAAATAATAGAAAACAAGGTATTTTTACACTGCTTTAAATATGCTTTTGGATCCCACGGAAGTTTTTTAATGCACTTTTTCTGCCCCCTTCAGTCGAGTATTTGCATCTCTTCAACATCTTTTATTGGGAATTTATTTGCGACACCAACACAAAGCAGTGTGTAGTAAAGTGAGTCCACCTGCTACTTTAAGGCCTCTGAGGTTTGCTGGAAAACATTCGTACAAAAACCCCCAGAAAGTATCATAAAAATCGAGGAACGCAGCAGACGGCTCAGGGTAAAGATCTGGAGGAGTTTAGGTCAGGGTTAGAGAGAGAAGCTGGTCAGAGTTGATGAAAAGATGAAAGAAACTAAATACAATTCTGCAAGCAAACCAGTAAGAGAGTTGAGGCAACAGAAAAACAATTCTGCAAACAGCCGGAGCTACGATGGGATAGATCAGAACAAATTCATGTGTTAGAACGGTAACCTGATTGATAAAGAACAGGTTAGACGGAGAGAGACGTTCTACGTCCAATCTAAATATGGGCTACTTGGCACAGAATAGAGGGCATACGCCAGTTTCCCCCGTCACAAAATATGTGCCATTGCCTGGCACTTAAAATTTGATCGAAACACGAAGCGGTCCGTGGTTGTGAAGTGACAAAATGTGAAAAAGTTCAACAGGTATGAAAACCTTCGCGAGGTTCCGGGTCCCTTTGAGTCCATCAGCATCTCTGCTCTGCTCTCACCCTCCTGTTTACAACTCCAACCCTGTTCAGAGGCTGACGTGGGGTCGTAATGATTTTTTTCTTTTTCCCCTCCCTTCCCAGACTTCCACATATAAATCCCAAGTGTCCCATTTGTTCTGGGTGACAGACTCGGAGAGTGCAGAGGCTCTTCTATTGTGTAAACAAACAAACAGTTACTGCACCGAAGAGGATTTGTTTAACAGTTTGTGGGATTACATCACATTCGGCACGTCCCATCATCTTTTTTTTAAAAATTATTATTATTGTTTGTTTGAAAGCGTGTGCTTTACGATCCAAAAATCTTCTACAAACAATATATTTTATTATCCAGAAATAACAAGTTGAAGCTTGAAAAATATTAGCGGTAATTCAAAACATATGCACGGCCACGGACAAAGACGAGCCTGTTCTCTTCGGCTGCAATGGCTTCCCAATCATCACTGCGAAGGGGCACTCCGGTCTTGATGAAAGGCAGGAGCTGCTCCTCCAAATGTGAGAAAACGTCTTTGGTGGTTTTCCCTGTTTTAGTAATTGATTCGCATTCCTGGATTTAATCAAGCCTGCGATATTTGTGCTAAAGCAGTAACTCTGACTGGTTTCCCGTCAAAAAAGGCACAGTCATAATCTTTACTGGCAATCGCAGTTTTATTGAAGTCATTCCTGATCTACAGTTTCACTTAAGATCAACTAACAACCCTGTCAGACTGATTTAATTCCTTACTTTATTTTTAAACTCATTCAAGACAGTCTGGTTGTTGTTTTATTGCTGTTTCTTTTTATACTAATTGATTGGCTGTGTCGCAGTTGATTTTGATGATGCGTACGTGAAATAAATCATTTTCGTCCTTTCTGTTCTTGGTAATGAGTCCTTCTCTCCAAGGTATTGCTATCCTGCTAATCAGTCTTAGACATTTCTAAAGCTGGCTGCTCTGCAAACTATTTACAACCATACTGACCTTCGTTTGCCCTTTTACGATAATTTTCTCCATTCCAACCCCTCGGTTGTTTCTTTTTAGAGAGGACTGGAGGAAAATGGAGACACTGTGTTCAGGAAATTGTTTCGGCTGCTGTTCTTTTAATGCCTGAGCCGCTATTAGCTGTTTTTTAAAAAAAAAGTCGTTTAAGACTAGCGGTTTATTTGTTATTTCATGCGTCTGAGAAACGTCTCATGAAATGAAACCACATTTCTTAAGCGTCGGTGTAAAAAAGAAGAAAAAGTAAAAATGAAAAAGAAAAAAAACGTTAGCAAGATAAAACAGCGGCGTAATTGTTTCATGCAGGTCGGATCTAAGCTAATGCTAAGCTAATTCGTCTGCTGTTTAGCCTTCGTCTCCAAGTGCACTTCATTGTGTGTTTTCCTGCTTGATGAGCTGCTTCTTCACTAGTTGGCCATGCAGATTCTCCTCCTCATCGACCCATCTATTTATTTCCATCCGTATCATTATTGAAAATAGTAAAAAAAGAAAAAAAAAACTGGATTCTAACACACTGAGTCAAACTTAAAAACACACAACCAGTTCTTCCTGGAACAAGAGATGTTGGTGTAATTCTGAAACAACAAATCTTACTGAATAGCCTGAATAACAACTTTATCATCTGTAAACTTAGAGAAGAGAGTTGGATTCTTGTGTAAACACCCACTGGTCATCTCTCCTGCTGCTTTATCTGACCTGCAGCCCCACATCAATAATGACTGTGGAAGCTGCCTCCAGACAGTCATCTATGAATGTTTCATTGAAATTGCCAAAAAAGCAAAAACAAAAACAAAAAAAACAAAAAAACAATTCGACCATCATCTTTCTGGCCAAAAGTGCTTTGGGATTTTCCACTCAATACAACTTTTATCCAATCACCCACAGCATGACTTCTTCTCTTTAGTCTATTGAATCCTGCTTCCTGTTCTTTAAGAAACAATCTCCTGTGTTCAGCATTTCTGTGTGTGACCATACAGAACATTCAGCTGATTTCATACAAACTGGTCATGAACATTCAGTCCTTCCACACCCTCTTTTCTATTTTAACTTTTTAAGAGACGGTGCTTCGTTGTCTGATGTAATGGTGGACCAGTGCTTGTTTTCCTTGTTCTGTCTGTGTTTGATTCTTTTTTTTTATTTTTTTACTTCTTCCAAAGTTTAGACAAGGCTGACTTGAAACAATCAGCTTTGTCCCTGTTCTGGAGGGTTTAATAATCTGCTCCATCATTTCATCTGAAAGCTCTCCTGCTGGTGCCAGTAGCTTGTTGCAGAGCTGCAGACTTATTTGCATAATTATGCTTGTACAGGTATTTGTTTCAGAAATCCACATCACTGATTTGCTCCATACATTTTTTTTTTCTCTCAACATTCACCGAGTCTATAATTTCTCCCTATTTTTTTATGCCCAAATGATCAAACATGGTCTAAGACAGCATAAGTCATTATTTGTGCTTTAAGGATGACCTCTATGCATCCTCGTCTTCAAAAAAATATATTTAAGTTTATCTGCCCGAGCTGAACATCTCATCTTTTGTGCGAATAAAATGTTCCTTCTGTTTTGGAGCTCTGGAGAGTGATTTTTAAAGTGCCTTCACTATATTAATAATGGTTACAATAAAACCTTGGTGTAACATGATTTTACCTTTTGTCCTGGTTATTAGATGGGATTGGACAGGACAGATGAAACGGTATGTCCTCGGCACCATCTGCCAGGAACTATCATGACTTATCTCTGCAAAAAGCAGGAGACAAAATGCAGTAATTACCATGAAGGATTGAAACGTCAGGACAGGTTTGGTGTTTCCAGCAACGGAAATGGGATTTCAGTCATACTTACTAACAAACGTGGACATGGCAAGGAACTGAAGTCCGTTTTCCCCAGGATGTGTGTAGGATGTGACTGTCTCTGCAAGTCTGGAAATTGCTCATTCCAGACGAATTATAGAGCTTTCTATAGTCGATGTGAAGTCACATTTCCCACAGCTTATTTGACTTACTGCTGTTTGTGATTTGTGCGTTCTAAATGGGCAATATGCCTTATCAATCATACGTGGCCTGCAGTTAGAGGAGAGAAAGAGGGCCAGATGAATAGAGTTTAATTAATTTGTAAGGGATTTTGCTTCAGAGCACTTTTCCGACTATTATTACCGCAATGAGAGAGAGAAATGATTTAATTTAGTTCGTGCTTCAGGAACTATGAGAACAAAAGCTAAAAACAGTCAAAAGCAGACCTATTGTTTATAAGTTTATACTCAACATGAACACATTCGGTTTTAAACTTCTCTCCGTGTCCTTGAAATGCCTTTGATCGACTTTTGGGAATATCGACAACAGCTTGTTTTTCCACACAATCATCTCTGAACCTAGAAGTATTAAGCTCGAAATATTCTTATCTGAATGCCTGCCGATATATGCCAGAGACTCACATCTGAAATATTGTATTTTAAAATCCAGTAAGTAATGAGTCCTAACTTTAAATAGGGATTCATTTGTTATACTCTGAATGTAAACTTGTGTTGATGACAAAAAACATAGCTTCCCTGCGGAGCATTGAATTTTGTTAGATTTTAATCAGCTTTGAATGTTTAGCTTTGTTTTCTTTGATCAATTATCAGGGTTTGCCTCGCGTTATTGCCGTTCTGTCACTAGTTAGTTTTGCTCCGCTCACAGTGGCATTTTTCTGTGGATGAGACTCGCCCGGTCCTGGTTCCACCGTCTTTTTCTGTCGTCATGTCCGCTTCCCTGTCCTGTTATTTTGTCTCTTGCCAGCCGTATCGCCTTTTTTCTTGGCCATCCACGGCTTCCTTTGTTGTTTTACTCCGTCCTATAAAAGTATTCTTGATCATCGTCTTGATCACTGTTTAAACTTTACCTTTAATAACATAAAGTTACCTAATTTTTAAAGTGCAATCAGTAATACTTTTATAACAAATTTATATCGGTAATGATTTCCTGGTTAATGACAAGTTGTCACAACAAAGACATTTTGAATAATGTCAACTTTGTATTAAAAGTGTCATAATTTACCGAATGACGCTTTATGACAACAGTCATAACTATTCATGAAGGCTTATTCATGTTTATGAAAGTGTCATGTCAGTCTTATTCACCCCCCTTCAAATAAAGTGTTACCCCACATGGTTTTCCCTGGTGCACTTCTGATAGGTTAAATAAGAACTTCACCAGTTTCTCCAGCTCCCGTGTAAAGTTTCCAGTTTTTCCGTTGGACATCTGACTGCCTTGCTTTGCACTTGTCCTTAAGAAAATATACAATCTGGTTCTTAAATCCAATGTGACAAAACTACCAATGTTTGGTCGGTTTGAGAGAAGTCTGACCAAACCTACTGGCCACAGTCTGCCTGCCATGACTTCACGCTCCTCTGAGTCCACGCTTTTAAATGAAACAAACTGATGTTTAATTTGGAAAGGCTACTCCCATACCAAACTCACTGACCACTGAGTGCTGGGGACCCAGTATGTCGTGCCGTGATACAAATCCCAGTTCCCATGGTGGCAAGGCAGAAACTGATCTGTGTAGACAAGGCAGATTTATTCTGCAGTTTGAAGTGCGGTTTGATAAACAATCACAAGTGCATGACTACGCTCTTAAAACCCCTTTCTCTAAACTCATTAGAGAACTTTCAACCTTAGCATAATTGATTTTATTCTTTAAACATGCCCTTTTTTCTATAATAGTAGTTTGTAGGGGACTTAATTGTTAGTACATATAATTTTAATCTGTTTCTTTGCCCCATTTTTAGAATTTAAATTATTAGTAAGAAGACCTTGATTGCACTTCAAGACATTTGAGAACTTGCGTGAAGTAGTTGAATTAAAAACAAACAAAAATGCAGCCTTAGAATGCACAACTAGTCTTTAGTCATAATTTACCAGTCGAAGAATCAAAACCAAACAGAAACCCTCCCCTTTATACACACAGCTGTCGCCACCTGGCAAAGCATTCAGGAAAGTCAAGTGGTGAAGTCAAAACAGCTTGTGACCTCGTCTGGAGCACCTAACCCCTCTCGAGTCTCTAGTGTCCTGTTTTTTTTTTCCTCTCTTTAACATGGGAAGCACCTGTCTATTTGGCTTCCTCTAAATGCACTCAGGATGTCACCCATCACTGCTCTCTTACCCCTTAAAGAAGTCTTTAAAGCAATCCAAAAGCTGAGAACTTGTAGAGACTGGAACAAGTGGATGTTCAAGGGCAAACATGAAGATGATTAATAAAACTATATCTGGCCATGTCAGATGTCTTCATACGGTTTCATGAATTATTGGCTTGATGTGCTTTAAAGTTGAACGAGAGGAACGCTGGAGTAACATCACATTTGTGGAGCAAAAGCATTGTTAATGTTAAATGGCCTACTTATTTAATTTGCCAGTTTTCTAAAAAACAAAAATAAAACAGAAGTCAAGCATTTCAATGCTTGTTTAAATTAGCAGAAGTATTAAATAAAGTTGAAAATGTACACTTGAACAATGGTGTTAAGGTGCAACGTGGGTCTCCGTCAAGTCACGGTTTGGTACTAAAATAGGCAGTTCTAGGTGTTTTTAGAGGGGATCTAATAAATCCACAGTTTTTAACTACATACTTTTAACCACCAGTAATGCTGTCAGTTCCAGTGTAGTAAAAAAATGCAGTGTTATCTAAGCAATCAGTGATGAGTTTAAGAATTGCAATTAAGTTTATTGTACAGTCCTGTACCACATGGCATAACAAAAAATGTGTATGGCAAAAAAGGCGACCTTTAAGTCGAATGTGGACTTTCACACAATTACTAAGTAGAAAATGAGGCGTTCCTGAATGCGGATTCCTGTTTTAAAGTAAACCATCCAACTGTGGGATAAATCTATTAGTAGAATTAAGTTGGAAGTCTTAAAAATTGTCTGTTCTGCTATAAAGGAGGAATTTCCCCAGAGGTTGCCCCTGTGCAGTGATTAAAGACAGATCCACTTCCATCCCCTTTCCGTCTCTCAGAGCCTCTGTCTGTGTCACCGGGGTGAACGTTGAGCAAAGACAGGTTGCCGAGGTTCGAAGCTCCTGTGCAGCTTCAAATTCCCACACCCATCTCCTGGCCGCGCCTCTTTTTCCTTTGCATCATCTGGCTAGCAGCTTAACAAATTTAGCATGGCCTGGTGACGTGACTCCAGCTACCCACCAGACAAATCGCACAACACAATCGTCAAGAGCGCGTTTCATGTGTGGGGATTTGGGAGACCGTTGCCCTCTGTGGTAACGTTTCACATGCGTAATGTCTTCTGGCTCGGTCACTCTCTTGTCCTTCATCTTATTGTCTGACAGGGTAAGGACTGAGCTGTTTACAGATTGTACAGAAGCTGAACAATTGGCCTTTTGTTCATGCTTTGAGGCAGCAATTCACAGTTCCACGGAGCGACAGACCAGCTAGGTTCTAGGTTTTCTGGACCGTAGAGCTGTGCTGCTGTCTGCATTATCCATCAGGCTTACTGGAAGTAAGCCAGTGATTCAAAGAGGAAATTCTTAGAGATTAAACGTTCTGGGAAAATACACTCAAACTAGTATTTCCTTGCTGATAGTTGGATAAAATACTGAAACTTTGAATATAAAAATAAAGCTATAGCTCATTGCTTATAATCCAGTTCTAGTTCAGCTTTTTGGCACATCCCAAGACAAATAGTAAATTTAGGTGAGTCTTACAATAGATGATGATTTGAGGAACAGTCATAAAGTAAACGCAAGTCGATGTAAAACCATAAACTTGCACCTTTCAGAGATACTCACACCGTTTTTGAACCGTTATCTTCTTGTGTTAGTTAAAATTTATACGTATTTTATTGGATTTTATTTTATGAATTCCACCTGTATGCAATTTAATCTTAGTAGAAATCCAGATGTTGTGCGAAGACCTCAGGTTTTTTTTTTTTTTTTTTTTAAACATTAGTGAAACAAATACATTTTCATATTTGTTCATGTTATGCTCGTTCTATCTCTGTTATGCAGTACCTTGTGATCTATTCCATTAAATCCCCAATTAAATACATTGACATTTATAGCTATACAATGGAAAAAATCTGAAAAAGCTGGACTGTATCTGTTCATTCACCTCTGTATCTGTAGGGTTGAATGGCGCTCCTGAAATTGCCTGGTTTGCCAACGCCAGAAAATAGTCTATCAAATAGCTTTGCACACTTAAGGGTATAGGTATTTAAGTTTCCAAAGTTGCGGATTCTTTTGAACATTTCAGATATGCTCTATGAAAAAAATTTTAAAAATCCACAGACGGGTACGTTTTCCGCGAATAATTTGGATGTTTGTTCCACAGAAAAATACACAAATACGTGAATCTGCAAGTACAGGAGCCCCAGTAGGCAGGGGTCTGTTGTACATTTATAGGTCATGGTCTATGAATTTTGTTTTTGGAGTTTTTTTTTTTTTTTTCCACATTACTTTTTTCTTTTACGCTCTTCCTTCCTCACAACTGGCTGCAATCTGTCAGTTTTCCTTTCCTACATGTGCTTAAGCCAAGCGAAGTGTTTCACACATAAATGATCACAATAAACCAAGTAAGCCTAATTAAAATTGGTCAAATTTACAATGTTCTCAAATTTAATGGACACAGTCCGATTGAGCCTTCGGTTAACTTTCCCAAATGAAGCAAACGTCACTTACCTTAGTTTTGCATGGTCAGTAAAAAAGTTATGTGGAAACCATTGTTGTGGGTTTCTTGTAGAGTGGCTGCAAATGCAGTTTAAAATTCATTATTACCTTGGCCACCTGGACAATGTCTCCCCGTTGGCACGGGGAGACAAAAAGAAAGTTTTGCCATGTTTTAAATGGTGTATATTTGGAAAGAAAACGTATTCTTCCACTGTGTACATGCTGGTGAGCGCTTTGGCGTTGGGTTGAGGCCACAGCAACACAGTTTCTTAAGCTTTATTAGAAATGGTAGTGGTGTTGATTGTGGAAAGAAGTGAAACTGGCCATTACAAAACTTAGTGAGGCATAGAGCACAGCGCTGGTGGTGAGATGTTGAATCCAGTTTTCCAACATAACGGCGAAGCACCATTTTTCTGCTATGCTAAACTGGTTAACTTTATGGGAAGCAGGAGTTTCAATTACAACATACACTTCAAAAATAGCAGAACAAGTTTAGCTTATTAAATTCTAATTCTGCTTAGGAGCAGTGTTCATACTTAGTGTGGAAAAAGCTTAAAGCATAAATATATAAAATTTGATTTTAATGTTTGTCCCAAGTGGGTAAGTCGTGAATAAAGAAAAATAATAGGGTATTGGAAATGTACATTTGCAATACCCTACTTTATTCCTTTATTACTTTTTTTTTACTTCTTGTCGTTCCACCTCTCTTGTGATCTTTCTTTCTTTGCCTTCCTTTCGTGTTCATTTGTGACATAGATTTTTAGTTAACTGCAGTGTGTTTTTTATTTGAAACGAAGGTGAAGGTCTGGGGACTCCGGAAAGTTGAGTCTGGAAAATTCTCACAAGAAAAATCTGTAGGCAACTTGGAAATGTTTATTAATGATTTCTGACACAGTCGCTGCATTGAAGAGCAGGACGACACCCCCCTCATGTTTACTGCAGGTGAAAATGGAAATTGGGTTCTCTGAAGGACTTTCACCTGGACATGTGTCTCAAAGTTTTCAAACTCTGTGTGAGGACCTCAGGGTCTTACTTCACACTTGTTTTTTTGTTTTTGTTTTTTTTAACGGCGTGTATTAAGTAGTTGTCCAAGATTTTGATTAAAATGTGGAGTCACAGCCAAGTGTTTCTGTTGAGATGAGATTCACATCTCGGTCAAAGGGATCCTTTTCTGGATATGTTACTAGAGTTTTATGGAATAAGTTTTAGCCTTTGTGTTTTTTTTTTAAATGTATATATTTACATCTGTCAATTTCAAGTAGTCTCTACAGCCGTCGCGATTATGACAATCGCTATGTGACATGTGACCTCGACTAACTTAAGTCAGCACAGAGGTAGAGTCTACACAGAAGAGGGGATTTCTCTAGATGGATGTCTTTTTAAACAGTGGAATATGTTCTTAACCTTTCCATGTTTTCTTTTGTTTACACCAACTTTTCCAGCCTTTGCAACTGTCACAATTGCAACAGTTGGTGTGGATGATGGTTAGAAGTAGCCAATAAAGAGGAACAGTCAACCAAGCCTGCAAAAACGTCGCTGTTATAGTGAGAGAAGGAAAGTGCCAAAGTGTCCCAAGAAAAGTTCAGGGGGAGAGTGAAGGTTTTCATCCAGACTGGGTTTACTGACTAATATTTCTGTGCCCACCCGTTAGTAGACTGTAGAGGTGATGACTTATATTCCCGCTGGTCTGCTACCTGATATAAAATCCTATGTCATCAGCATCTGTGGAAATGTACTTATCGTTTGCAGGCTCATCTCTGTATATTTTTATTGGACCTGCACTAAACAGAAGTTCCAACTTCATCCCTTTGCATGGCTGAGTATTACACTCAAGCATGGACAGTCGTCTGCTGTCCGTGCTTCTCGTAGGCCTGATGGAAATGTCTTTCTATGTCCACCGGTTTAACTTTTTACCTTTAACGTTGCTGTTTGCAAATCCACATTTGCAATCACTTATAGTTTGCTGCGTAACACTGATCACGGTTTCTACCCATTTGTTATAATTACTTTCCATTTTCTTCTCCCTTTTTGTAGTTTCTTTCTTTCTCACTTAAATTACCTTCTGGGTAGAGTTTAATAATCCTTTTAATGCTTCTCATTTGACAGCTTCTTTATCTGAGCCATGTTAGTCAACTGGAGCCAAAACCTTCGAATGCTCCAACCACTTTCTAATTGCTGAATAATTTATAGTAATTAATTAGACCTGCGCATTTTAGAAATGCCAATATCAAAGTGATTAAAAAACCCCAAAACATTTCTTCTTTCAAAATGTCTCGCACATTTTCTCTTCCTGTGACTTCATTTTTAAATACCTTGCTGGTATTTTAACATAACATAACAATGAATCTGTTTCCATCTGTAACAACTTCCTCACTGAAAAGTGTTCAATCATGTTTATTTGTATTGCACATTTCATGCAGTAATCGACACGCATCGAACATGTTGGTCAATGTTACATTTATAATGGTTCAAATGCAACTCTAAACAGGTGGGCTCGTGGTACTGTTGGTGATGTAGTTAGCGGGACCTGGTAGAGTCTGGTTGTTTGAATTTCCTGAGTTTGTCTTTGTGTTTTCACTTTTGATTATTTCATTGTTTATGCTTTATTCCATGCTTATTAAATTCCTCATACTTAACGGAGTTATTCTTGTTCTTCCTTGAGATTAGTTTTTTTTTTTCTCCCCCCCTGAGTTGTTGTGTGTTTTCCCTTCCGCTCATTTCTGGTTCTATAATCTCCTTCCCTCAGCCAGCCTGCCTGGTCTCCCCTCACAGCTGCAACCGGTTTCTAATCAGCCACCTGTCAAGTAATCAAGCTCCTCAGTAAATTAGCTCCTCATTTACTGTCACTCTCTGCTAGATCCTCTCGTTGCTTCCCGTCACTCTGCCGTCGCTCCCTGTAGTCTCCACGTACATCATGTTCATTACCTTCTCACCAGTTCTTACTTGTGAGGTCTGTATTTTTGGCTCCTACTGCAAACCTACATTAGAACAAGTAATGCTTAAAATGCTGCATTTACTGAACAGATTGCATGTTTGATTTTTCAACTGGTCAGGGCCAGTCAAGATAAAAATCACTCAGTCTTTTGGGTGCCTTTGTGGCATTTAGTATTTTTTTTGTTTGTTTGTTTAGCTTAGTAAATATAATCAAATTATTTTTGTGAACAGCTGCTAACAAAGTGCCTAAAGATCCAGTTTAGACTAGATTCTTTGCCAAGTTGTCTGATATCTGTAGACATTTTTTTGGCCCGAATGCTTTATAGGTCAGAGAAATGTTGTCGGGGAAAATGTTTGGCTTCGAATTCAACAGGATTCAGGGCATCATTCCCAACAAATAATATATGTATTTCATAACAATCTTATCAGCCAACTAGTAGTAAAACAAACAAACAAAAAAAAACAAGCTTCTTGTCATTATGTCACAATTGAGTTAAAAATGTATTCAAATAAGATGTGATAAGCACATTTTATTCCATAATTAAATGAGATTAATAGACGATACTGTACGGCAGAAAAAAAACATTTGAAGATTAAAATCTCCGTGGCCTGTTTTCAATAACGCACATCTGTAAATGCTCAGTGTTTACGTAAATCACAACCACTTTAGCATGCATCCTTTAAAAACGCAGCTCAGGGCCTCTACTCTGACTCCAACCCCCCCCCTCTCCTCTGCAATGATTGATAAAGTGGAACCTGTGGAAAAACACGGGCTGCCAGAGTAGGTGTTACATGTACAACATCACGCAGAGTTAACCAAGCAGCACATGCGGACGACAACGCGCCGCACGCCAGAGCGACACAGCCTCACGTGGTTTCAGGGGTTTTGATATATTTCGCAGAAAATTGTCAGAGATGGCTCTCCGCTGAATTTGCAGCGGAGCGTCTTCACACGCAGGCTTCAAATGCGAGTAATTGCGCTCCTCTTTTAGGAGTACGGTAATTCGCCGGAATCCCTTTCATCTGCGTCCAAAAAAGCACAAGTTCTCATGGAATATAGGCAGCAATAAATGGCGCAACATGGAGATTGTAATGCGAACAGCATGCTGCCACTCATACGAATAATTGACTTCAGCAGAGTTACAATCAGTGTCCTGTCGGAGAAGCTGAGCCCACTCCATTCCCAGAACGGAGTCCAATTGAGGGAGGACGATTGGATTGTTTGAAGACATGAGGTCTCCATAAAGGTGGCGCAGTTAGTCAAACTTTAATGCATTTGTAGACGGATAATTAAACCGGTCAAACCGGGGAACAGTGGAAATTTTTACTTCATTAGCGGCGCTGTCTATTATCATCTCTGACAATAACCCACCACAAATAGGCTTTTACTTTCAGTGGGAGGAAAGTGTCCCGAGTGCGGCCTGGCTAAAGCTCCAGCGGTCTCCAACTGTAAATAAGGAAACATTCAGATGCCATAAAATGTCTAACCCTATTTTCATTTAGCATTTGTAAAGTGAAAGAGCAGGAGGCTCAAAGCGACAGTAGTTACAGTATTTGGTCAGAGGAGCGAATATGATCTCCATCCAAAAAAAAAAAAAAAAAAAGGGGTTTCCTCAGCTCAGCCCAGTTCTGTCTTTTTTCTTTTTAATGAAGTGACCAGACGCTTTGTAGTTTGTAGATTAAACGAGAGCTTCTCGACAAGCGACAGCAACAAGCATCCAGTGGTTTGGAGACATGAAAGACCCATTTTAGAGAGAAAAAAAAAATGAAACGGCACACTAATTCTGTATGTGCAGCTTTTTTTCTTTTCCTGTTTGGTATAAATGTGCAATAATTGTTTTTTTTTTTTAATTGTTTTTTAATCACTTTAATCATCCAGAAAGTCACCTGTCACGTTGCATCAAATTTCCTTTTACCGGACAAAGTGGTGGCCTGGAAATAGCATGCTGGTTTCTTGTAAACTTTTTAATTAAAGCAGCCGGTTCTGCACTGCTGGTCTTGTTTATCCAAAGCCAATCTTGACCCCATTCTTCGTTAGACATGGCTATTAGTTTGCTTGCCATTGTTTGCCTGCCTTCTTGAATGTCTTTTGTAAATAATTGTCATTATGCGCTGGAGGTTTCCACGTCTGGTGTGCAATTTCCGTGTTGCAGAGGCTAGAGGAGCAGGACTAATTGAATCTTGCGTGTGTTCTTGTGATTATGGGAGAGACTGAATGGATTCAGAGGCTTGATCTCCTGTAATCTCACTCATTGCATTACAAGCTACGTAAGAGTGGATTATTGTCCAGCTTCATTAAAAACATCTGTAAATTTCTCATAACCTTCTTTTGTTGGCTCTAAATTTTCAAACAGCCCAATTTCCCATTCCAAAAAAAAAAAAAAAAAAAAAAGGTGCTTACACCCTGAACTTTATTTCTGCTTCCTTCACAAGCTTATTAAAACTGCACTACCTTGCGGTACGGGGGGAAAAATGAAGTAACTCAAGAATATCAACTCTTTTTCCATTATTCTGAAGCTTAGCACTGCTTCTCGGAGTATGAATACTGCTAAACTACCCGCAGGCTTGTTTTCTGTGACCTTTACCTCACAGTGTAAGATCTGTTTTGCTTCTCATACACATGAACACAAAGAAAAGGTTTGATTATGGCATAAGATTTATTGCACGGTTGTGATGGATGGTTTTGGCCAAGACAAGCAGTGTTTTTAACAACCACCTATTGGACTGATGAGAGGTGAGAGCAGCTCGGTGTCTTTGTGTGGCCAGAATTGGAACAGGCTTTTTCAGTATCGATAATCTGTGATTATTTGGCCAGGGAAAGAAGTTGGACACTTTTAGGAGTCCTGCTGGTCCAGCTGAGTTACACCCTGAAGGGGTGATTAGAGACGAAGGGGATGCGGGAGCAGTTGGTAGGAGGTTAGACGCGTCTCTGCTGACAGTTGTTAATCTCACTAATTTGAATTTAATAAAAACGAGCCACGGGACAGGTAGTGTTCTCCCACAGAGTGTATCGATGTGGAAGAAACCAGGAGGGGACTTGAGGACGCAGCGGTATTTTGGTCGTCATTCTAGGAAGCAAAGAGATGCGAGATAAGTTCAGGCAGTCTCTTAGAGAATAGCAGGTATGTAGGTTTGATTATTGCAACTATGCTGGACAATCTGGCAGTGCTGATAAGTTCTGCTGGTTCTTTAGTGATGTGGTCTGATGAAACAGGTATGTGAGTGGCTCTGCCTGAGGAGAATGAGAAAACTGAGAGGGGAGGGAGGAGAGAAGAGACGAGATGGCAGCACAGGAGAAACACAACTCTGAGTCAGTTTCTCCGTTTACCAACTTTAGCCCAACTTTGCTGCTAATGTTCTATTCTGTTTAAACATCCTGTATTAGTGGAAACGTGTTGGTATCGATGTTCAACGATTTGTTAATGTCATCTTGCGTCCTCTTCGATGGTTTCCCTGCCTCTCAAACACAGAAGCCCTCCGAGTCCGTAAGATGCTCGTAACACATCTGTATTCTTAGTAGCCTTGTGTTTTTGGAAATGTGACTTACTTTTCTCGCCAAGACCTAGGCGAGAAGATTGACAAGCTCTCCCATCTGTGCTGTAAAAAAAATAAAAAAAAAATGCCTCCAGCCATTTTTGTAAGCTTTGCTATAATATTTTAAAACAGCAGTTTGCCGTTCCGGGCCTTATTCGTCTGAGGTATTTGCTGAGGTATTTGAGGCACAAATGGCGCTTGAATCCTGACATGGCTTAAGAACTACACTTTGAAGGTACAGGGGACACCACTTTAAATGCTTTGAGTCGGTTGCATAGGTTTCGGAAAGGGAAATCATCCCTGACTCTCTTGTTAGCAGCTGCCTGCTTTGTAGTCTCACCCGCAAGCTGCCCCAGGAAACCGCAGCACTTTATTCGGCTGCTTGGATGCTACAGCGGCGCAGTTGGGGGTTAAGTTAGTCGCTCAGGGGAACTTTGAAATTAAAGTGGAGAAAAAGGGGGATAGGGTAATGGTTTGATGCATTTAACTTTCTCAGCACAGGGTTTATTTTCACAGGCTATCAGGGGATTTAAACTTCTCAGCCTTCTGGTCACGAGATTGAATTTTATCGCTTTTCTGCAAATGCTCGGGAATACTCATGAGGATATTGATAAAGCCTGGCTGTTAAATTCTCCATTTAACACACGTGTTGCATTAATACAAGTTACAGTAAGGGAGAAATGTAACTTTGTCCAAAAAGCTTTGGAAATTTAGGAAACAACGCGCTCTAACGAACATCTGGGGCCCCTCTACCAGCTTTACTGTGGCCCTCTGACCACCTGAAACTACAGGTCAGGATTACTATCCATCCCCAGAGGGTGGGCTCCCCTTCATCTCCTCCCACAACCTTTGACTTGGTCAGTTTGACTGACACATGCGAAGGAAATATGATGCGGAGGGAAAAGTCGACTTCACACTTTCAGAAAACGCTTTGATTGCTTTTTCTGTGAAACTTCAAGAGAAAAAGAAAATCTGTTATTTATCCTGTGGCATTTTGTTCAGGATGTCTAGCGTTTCTACTGTGGTTGTAGAAAACTCGTGCTGCACGCCCGCAGACATAGCAAGTTTTACTTTCATCCACCAGGAAACCCCCCATCCCCTCCACAAAAAAAAAACAAAAAAAAACGAGCTAGTCACTTTGATAACTAAAAGTCCTAATGGGTACAAAGTGATTTCATATTTGCATGTTGGCGTGTGCCGCGCATCTTTGCACTTAAAGTTCTTTGCTCCTCCGGTGATGAAAGATTCACAACTGAGAAGGAGTAAAAAGCTTACTCTGTTTTTTTTTTGTTTGTTTGTTTGTTTTGTTTCCCCCTGAAACGTATTCAGAGTTTGAGTGTAAAATAAATAATAATGATTTTTATCCGAGTCCCCGATGAGGGCGCTGGGTTGCTCGGTTGCAGAAGTGTGTAGTTATCGACACGGTTCTCCTATGTTCGATTCCCGGCCTCGGGGCCATTTGCTGCATGTCTTCCCCTCTTCTGTCCTCCAAATGTGCTGTCCAATAAAGGCCTCTAGAGCCAAGATAAAATCTTTAAAAAAGAAGAAAGAAAAGAAAAGGATTCCCTGACTAAACTCAACTCCTGAAACGTGTTGTTGGGAGAGCGCCTCTAATTTTAATCAGCTCTACAAATGGTGTGAGTCAGCGAGCTGTGCAGCTTGTTTTCATGAGCACAGCTTAGAAGACTGTATTCTGCGGTGTGCTATTTTTTTGTTCTAGTTTGTTGATTGCTCTTTACAATCTAAGTGCTTTTTTTCTTATAACAACAGTGGAGGAGAGACTGTTTTGACAGCTGCAGCTTCCTATTTGTGTGTGATGTCACTCCCTCTGAATTTGATTGGAGGAAGTAGCTCTACCGTTTTCCCATCCCTGTTAAAATGTGATGTAACAAAAAATGTCAAACACCATTTGAAAGGTAGAGCAATAGATATCAGTAGGACTCCTTCCTTCCTTCCTTCCTTCCTTCCTTCCATATTTCAATTAAAAACAACAAAAATAAATTGTAAATTATCTTTATAATAAGATTTCATGAAAGTACTGAACGAACTGAAATGATTGGACGCCGTGTCCAGTACTGCCAATCGGCTGATGGTTGACAGCTGTTACTAAAACTCCAAAAGAAGCTCCTGTTTGAAACGTTGGCTTATTTTTTGAAAATATTCACATAAGTTGTTAAAAAAAAGAAACATCAGCTTTTTGCACCCACTGTTCAAAGTTAACTTTTCTAGAGTCGCTTTTCCACGTTAGATTTATACCTCAGCCGCCTGCCTGGAGTTCCAGATATATTATTACAACCAAGCTCTGATTTTAGAGTAAATCTGAAAGCGTTGCCGAATTTATGCCTGAAATGACCAGTTTTATTGATTCAAGGCTGTCTCCTGAAGAATTGCAGCTCATCGCTATGCGTATGGAAGGGAATTCTTGGGCTTATGAAAATAAACAGAGCTGGCTGACACTTCGGTCGACGTCTCGATGATGACACTTTGTTTTTGTTTCCACTGAAGACCCACCGAGGCTTCTCAGACTGAGACACTTAAAGCTTTCAGCATCCTCCCAAACTTGACTCTGCTTTTTTTTTTTTTTTTTTTTTTCCTCTGGGGGGGGTTAGACGGGTTTGGGGTTTTTTTTTTTTTTTTATTTATATCACCC
>NW_015112742.1:513632-528918 GCF_001443285.1 Poecilia latipinna
GGCCTTCCAGACTGGAGCCCTTAAAACTTTTCGCCCCCCCCCAAAATTGGCCCTTTTTTTTTTTTTTTTTTTTTTTTTCCTTCGGAGTGGTTATGACGGCTTTGAAGTTGTTTAATTTGATTGTTCTCAATAGCCTCCACAAGCTATTTCCGACTTAATGATTTAAAGGTTAGAAGTTCCCCATTTATAGAGCTTCAAGATGGTATCGCCCCCCCAAGAGCCCTTCCCACAGTTTTGGTATTGTGTTGAGATTTTATTGGCGAAAGTTGGACAAAATAGTGAAAATTTGTGAAATTTAGGGAAAAGATGTTAGTGGAATATTGTTTCATAACTGTGTTTTGAACTTCAGTGCAGCTTTTACCCTCTCCT
The DNA here is from genome assembly GCF_001443285.1 of Poecilia latipinna. Lineage (NCBI taxonomy): Eukaryota > Metazoa > Chordata > Actinopteri > Cyprinodontiformes > Poeciliidae > Poecilia > Poecilia latipinna. Next base: position 514,002 of record NW_015112742.1, read on the forward strand.
GTCTGGTAATTTTCATGGTTTTCATTGTTCTCTGACAATAATCTTCAGAGATCGACTGCATTTGCACCGAGATTGCATTACATCCACAATTTTCCCTCCACTTCACAACGATTTGGCAGTTTGGGTTGCTTTATCACATTAACTCCCAACGTAATACGCTAAAGTTTGTGTTTTTAATGTGAGAACATGTGAACAAGGGAATGCAGGTTACAGTTGTGGTTAAAACGTTTGATGTTTAAATGTTGCTACTTTTAGCTTCACAGTTTCAGCAGAACAAGCGAGTCTTTTGAGAGATTAAACACTGCTGAAAGGACACGCTGTGCTATGATTTTATGATTCAGGGAATATGTGAATGGGGAAAAAAAAAAAAAATGGATAGAGCTTTTTTTGCTGCCAGAAACCAGCAGAGGGCTAAATTGACTCTCATCTTTAGTCAGGGCATTTTCTGAGCACTCAGTGGAGCTTTTTAAGTCGAGATGAAATCCAAGTTTTCTAAACTGCTCTAAGTCTTCAGTAAATCTTTGCCTTAAATAATATGCTATAAAGTTTAGACTCCAGATTTTACTGTTGCCTTGCAGCAAGAATGTCCGTGTTTCAGATCCTTGCCTGTGGAGTTTGCACAATTTACCTTTGTGTGGCTTCCCTCCGGGTACTCTGACTATCTCCCACTGTCCAAAAAAATATGACTGTTGGGTTTTTTGAAGGCTCTCTTGTCTTTAGGTGAGTGTGCATGGGTTTTATGTCTTGTGCATCCGTGATGAATTGGAGAACTGTCCAAACCGTACCCCACCTCTCACCCAACGGCCACTGGGGATGGGCGCTGGCTTCCCTGCAAGGATAACCAGGTACAGAACATAGTTGGCTGGATTTGCAGTCATATTTGATCAGACTATCAGTCATATCTTTTTTTTTTTTTTTTTTTGACAAGCCTGTGTGTCTTTGACATAAGCCCTCATCTCCGGATGTTCAATCTGTGGAAAACTTAATCCATCATAGATCAATCAAAACACAAGTAAAGCTCATTTTCAGCGGCGGGCAGGAATTTGACTTTCAGTTTGAGCTTTTAATGATGCACTTGAATCTTTCAGTTTCTGGTTTAACAGATTAAAAACGATACAACTAACGAGAGTGGAAAAATAAGAAATTGGGTTGCACCTGTTTGACTTTTTCATTGACTTTCATTAATTCACTGAAAACATGTACAACACCCCTGACATCTGGTTAAATATTATTTACAAAGTTGCACCTGTTGCAATAAATAAACTTCTCATATAATTCTAATTGGATATTTGATGACTTTTATAGATTTTTTTTTTAATTCCTTGGTTTCCTGACATGGACCTGGCTTTTAAACGTAGTCACTATTTCTCATTAGGGTTGAGGTTCAGGGAGGCCATAACCAGACATTTGACATTTTCCTACCTGTCATAACATAAACATGACTGAAACCAGCAGCTCCCCACATAGACGAGCCAAATCACTTCTGGAAATAGTTTCATTTTCAGAGAAGACAAAGACTCAGTAATTTGACTACAGTGACTACAAACCTGAGGACACTACTATCTAGTACGCTGGTGGTAGCATCAAGGTGAGGGTCTGTTTTGCTGTCAGATGTACTGATGAATTTTAAGTGTCGGGATTAATGAAAGATGAGAAAAACCTCCTTGTTGTTAAAACCACAGTCTAAACTTACAGCTCAGTGTTCAAGCTTTGGAGAAAATTTTGTTTCAGGACAAAAAAACCCCCAACAAAACAACCTTTTTCTGGAATCAAAAACTATGACTTTAAATGACAAAAATCGTAGTTTATCTTTTGGAATCATTGACTTTACTTTACTTGTTTTTTTGGTATAGCTATACCAGAACGAGATTGAATGATTCCAGTCTTATTTTGTTTGAAAAATTGTAGGTTTTACTTAAAAACCAGGTCTGTGTGAGAGAAAAAAAAAAACAAACAAAAAACAATTAACAGTAGTGCTATCAATTCCACATATGAGTTTCAGAAATTACTAATTTTGCTGGTGTATTTAGAAAGCCTGCTAAAGTTGCAACTTGCTAAGGCAGCATTTAACCAAAAAAAATAAAATAAAATTAGTGAGCATGTATGTACAATTTTGATTTCATACATGTAATTTGCACCCAAAAACTTCTGCTGAAACCATCACGATTGACTAAGTAAAAGCATAGTTGAGGATACGGACTGGGCTGATAAACTGCAAATTAACAGATTAGTGCGGGAAATAACTTAACTAAATAGCATTAGTGTGGTTGGTGACTTCACTCGCCGTGGAGCTGGGACTTGGTGCAGTGCATCAGGACACACACACATATACTGTGGTAGTTTTTCCAGCTGCAGGATTGGATGCAGGACGTATCAAAGCTGTCAGAGGAAACGCTCTGACTTTACTCTTACTGATGGGACAGAGCAGATGAGCAGCAGCCAGCAGGCTGTGGCTCCATGGTTTCCTCAGGGCAGGACAGGGGTTAAGAGAGTATTTGGCTTGTACAGATGCTGTACCCCTCACAGTTACCACTTCCAGGTCTGTCGCAGGCTGTGGGGGCAATTTGACTGGCTTGTAGGAAAAGAGCATTGTGGTTGCTGGAAACACCTGACCTCGCGAAATATAAAAACACAATTTCTTACCCCCAGAAAGTGCCAGCTTGCACGGTACTTCTCACCATGCAGGAAGTGGCGGTTTTGTTTAATTTCACTAACCTTAATGTGTTAAAAGTGTGCGGTCGTTTAAACTGAAAACATCACATGGAAGTCCAGTAATATAGTTTTGAATCCTAATAACACGTTTCACTTGACTGCAGTTGTTATTTTTCTGTAGTGATTTCATCTGTGTTGAACTGCGGCGACTGTCCTTGAGCAGCTTGAGGCCTTGCGGTCCATACTAAGCAGCTCTGCTTCTTTAAATCTGCCGCCTCTCGCACCGCAGACGCACATGCACGTTTTGCATATTGGCTCACACATTCCTGGTGTTGATGAGGTCAGCCAGCAGTCATGTCAGCAGGTACAGGACTGTGTCTGAACCCACTTCACGGTGCCTTGCAAAAGCATTTAGCCGCCTTGCACTTTTAAACATTTTGCAACCACAAGCTTGTATTTTATTGGAATGTAACGTGGTAGATTCACACAACGTTAGGAAACTGCATTCAATGTTTTTTTTTTTTCTTCAAACGAATGCATGCATTTGCGTTCACCTTCCTTTTAGACTAATTACCACCAGAATACAGCTAATTAATAAAGTTTTTCTGTGCGTAATCTAATCTCAGTATCATCTCTTTCAAAGTTCACACACAATCCATCTATAAACTTTGTCAGGGGACAGAAATGCTGGTAGAAAGGCAGGAGACTCTTAAGTGAATCACTGGCTTGTAACAAAGAGATGAGTAACATTAGCTCATTATTTGGTACAGTTTAATGTTAAATCTGGGGTACTGAAAGGTCCAATCATGTGTAAATGCATCGCAAATGTGGTCAATTACATATTGTGGTAAGAACTATCACTAAGCAGTGAGTTCATTAACCGGGTCAGGAACACACAGTAGGGAAGAAGTGGCATAAAGCTGCTTATTTGGCAATATTTTCCCTCATTATTTCAATAAATTATACATGAATGGCTCATAGATATTCCACCCTTTACGTTTATCTTAGCTTAATCAGCAGCAGCCGGCGGAGTCTAAGACGGTAAAGGAGCATAGGATGGAAGAGCGTGCCAAATCGCATAACTCAGCCAAATTCAAAAGAAATAGCAGTTCAAAACCTTCCAAGCAAATTTCTACATTTTCATGAGAAACTGTTTAAAGAATTCCCTTAGACTCACTGCTGTCACATTGCCTATGTTTAAAAGCGTCTAGTTTGCAGATTTATATGCAGTTTGAACTTAATATTGTTTTTATAGGGTAGATATCATTGCACCGTTGAAGCTGTTCAAGTCCCTAAACAACAAGCCCAACTTACAACCAGAGGCTCCGTGGAAAAGTTCAGCTCAAACTACTGTGAACCAATCAGAAAGCAGATCTAAATCCAATTGATAATCTGTGACAAACACTCTCATTATAATCTGACTGAGTTAGATTTATTTTACTAAGGATAATGCACAAAAAACATCTCAGACATGAAAAGCTGTTAAAAAAAGGCTGTAGGTGTAACTGCAGCTAAAGATGGTTCAGTTTTAAATGCAGGTGTGTTGAATTTTTAATGCATGCCACACTTTTCAGATCAAGTATTTTTAAAGAAAACCTCAATAAAAACAACAATTATGCACTGTTTTGCATAAAACATTGATGCAATAAACTTTCCAAGGCATTGTACGTACAATTGAAGACATCCCTTTGCAGCTGTACAAAATAACACAACGTATTGTCATTTTCTAAACGCCACTTAAAAGACAAACGAGGTTTGATGTTTCAGCCTTCTCGTTTAGCAGCCATTACATCTATGAGCATTTTATAGTCGAGTGAGGAAAGGAGATTAGTTTCAACAGTACTAAATCAGAGGCCTTAACCATTGATTAAATGCGGAATTCAATGCTCCTGAGGGAGAACTATAAGGTTTGCTGTTTGCTCAAAGAGAATATTTCACTTGATGAATTATATTAATTTTAAGAGCATTGTGTATTGGTTGTACAAATCACAAAATCAGATTTAAGATCTTTGGACTTCAGGTCGGTTGTTTGCTATGATTTTATGACTCTGGTAATTGGCAGAAAGGCACAGGTGGAAGATGATAGTTTCGTTAGAGATCAGACTTTAGATTACTTCAAAATCATGGCAAGAGTTTTAACTTTCGTTGGTTTAGTGAGTTCTTAAGAGGCTCTGGAATCCGTTGTGAAGGAACGCCAAGACATAACCGGGTTAACACTCAAAAAGAAACCATTAATTTCCATTGTGGATTACACCTTGGCCGGGCCAAGCCAAGCCCGTCTCATCCCTTTCATTTTCAGAACAGCGCGTTTTGAAATTTAACAGCTAATAATTTTAAGCCTCCCCAAAAGTCACACCCCATCTTATGCAGCTGTATTTCAAGCTGCTGTATTTCAAGCTGCTGGATGTGCTAAGGACACAGCGGAGGTTTCTGACAGAACTGTCGGGAGAGCCGCCCGTGCCAGTTTAGCCCCCAGAATAAAGCGACGCGACTTGGCTGATCGATCGGCTTATTACCGACCTCGCCTCATCAGGGAGTGTGTTCTGCCTCCATCACGACCGCAGTCAGCGCTGCGGGAAGAATAATTGCAGTGTGCAGCTAACAGGGTGGGTTTCAAGTATCCTTGCACTCAGCCCCTTGCCAGAGGAAAACACATTGATCTCTGAAGGTGATGAAAAGGCTCCCTTAAAGGATACCGGGTCCTCCCGGAGTCTTCCAGCCTGAACACTGAACCGGAGCAAAAACGGAGATGATCCATGCATCCCTTCCAGGCATGCTCGAATTCGAGTCATTTCTCTTCTCTGAGAAAGAATTTCGTTTGGGGAAAGAACTGCTTCTTGCTTGAGTCCCTAAATGTTAAAAACAAGAAAAACGTCTAATCCAGAGCGGGAAAACAGTTTGACGGTAATTACTCTGTAAGGATAATCTAAGTGTTGAGGCTGGCTATTTCATGTAGTGCAGCAGAAGAAAGATGCGTTTTTAATGCTAACTTCAATCAGAGTCTGCCGCGCCAGACAATCCCTCACATCTTAATGGATAGACTCGCTGGTTAATGAACTCATAACTGGCATCTGGACAAACATGGGCAGAATCCAACCAACACACACTCAACCAGGCACAAAATCGCTATACTCCTCAGGGATGAATTGAGAAATGAATTCATTTCAAGCTATCTGACCACTCCTAAGCGTTCACGCAGATACACTCGCAGGGGGAAACAAAAGCATCGTTGAGTTAAAACAGAAACCAGCTTCTGTTTTCTCCAGTTGGAGTGATCGTTGCCTCGTGTAATCACTTTCATATTCCTGCTGGGAGACATCTTAACAGCTCCTAACGTGAACAAAAACCGTCGCTTCAGAGATTTAATTTTAATGTTGGCGACATGATGGCATTTCTGTCGTGTCGCCGCGTTTCAATCGTCAAGGAAGTGGTGGAATCGAGCGAAGGAGGCATTCATTACACCCTCTAAGTGTTTATTAGATCCATATTACAAAAGTAATCAGGGAGATTTCTTGCTTTACTGTAAATTCCCCCAAACTAATCCTTCTTTCTGAGCTGTGTAAACACAACTCCTGCAGCTCATAAAAGAAGGTTTATAACGGAGAACAAATTTGATTGGACGGGAAGTGGTGGTTTGTCAGCATTATATTGATTTAAGTGGGATAAATGTGTGTCTGTGTGAACCGTAAAGAATTTATGTTAGCGCACACACACAAAAAAAAAAAAAAAAAAAAAAAAAAAGGAAAATGAGTAAATGTAAAAATCAGACACAATGGTCTCTTTTTCTGGGGAAGGAATTAAATATAATTGCAAATACGTATTTAGGAAATGGATGTAATCATTATATTTACTCAGGAAATTGTTGCATCGGAGTTAAGTATAGTTGAAAATGGGGATAATGAAGACCTATGCCGCAGAATCGGAGAGTGATGTTAAATATCCTTCAGGACATTGTTTTTCTAGGTCAGGTTTGGGATTCAAATGTGGGTCTTGGGGAAAATTAAAGTAGAGATCCAAATTCTTCCTGAAATGTCTGTTTATATTACTTTGCCAAACAGATCTTTACAGTCTGTTATAGCAAAGGATAAAGGAGTTTCCATACTTAGTATTAGCCTAGCACTACATAAAACTCGTACCTGTTTGTACTTCTGGCTATTTTTGCCAAAGCAGCTCTAACATTAAAACAAGGGGTTTCCTCTTTTAAAAGACATTATGTAATGCCTTTCAAACACATTACACCACAAACCTCTGTGCATTTTATTAGGATTTTTATATAACAGATACAAACTCAGTAACACATTGTTCCTTTGGTGAAAGGTAAAGGAACAATGTTTTTCATTGTTCATTTTGTGCGATATTGTGCACTGCTGGACAGTATCTCCCTACCCATGTATGAACCTTTAAATTGAAATGGGGAAATAAAGAGTTATGTTCATTTTTATTTAGCCCCTGACTCGGATTTTTTGGAGAACTGATTTTCTTTTGGTTAAACCAATGAGCTGATTGTGGTTTTCCTTGGGCACAGACTCACCGGTCAGGAAACCGACTTGGAGATGGTAAAATTCCTCCTAAATAATAACCCAGCCTGGAGCAGACTCTCTGCTAAGGAGCTTTTGAAGTGCAAGGGGAGGCTCCTGAAGACTAGCAGCAGCTAATTTGCAGCTGAGAGGAATTTTTTTAAATAAGCTCATCAGGAAGGCTAGCTATATGCTAAGATGCTAGTGGTGAGAAATACAAAGACTCTAGCTAGAATAACCTCAGTAGCCATAAGAGTTTACAACCATCACTGTTTTTAAAAAAACCCTCAAACTCAGTAGGTGTTTATGTCACAGTTGTTATTTGTACCGTTTTTAGAATTTCAAACATCGTCCTGGCAGAAATGTGTACAATCTTCTTTTGCCAGGCCTTTAATACGGCTGTTATTTGAAATGACATAGCTTTGTATCTACTATAAGACCACAGTAATATGAAGTCTTGCTTCCCAGAAGCTGAACTCAAATGTCTTAAGCAAGCGTAACTGTTCTTATAAAAATAGTTTTAAAAAATTATTTTATTGTTTTCTTTGTGCGGAAACTCGTTGTGCCTCTGGCTTGTCGTCTCTCCTAAAGTGGTTGAGGAAGTTGAGGGATTAGCACAAGAAGTCCAGGTCAGTGAGAGTACAAGTGCTCTTCTTCCGGATCCAGTTCAGTAGGCCGCAAGACTAATGGGACTTTTAACGTTTCCTTCGACAGTACCAGTGACTGACGACCGCATGGACGTCCTGGAAGTGATGGAGACACAGTCCAGGTTTTCATCTGGTTGGATTGACTTCCATAAGAGAGAACTGGATGTTCGTGTCAAAAAGTGATGGATATGTTCAGACAGAATTCTGGGTCTGCGTAACCTCACGGACAAATACATTGTCCCCACTCTTTGTCTGTCGGGGGTTTTGTATTGAACTTGCTTATAATGCTGTGTGCAGGTGCTGTAGTCATCCTTTTTTTTTTTTTTTTTTTTTTTTTTCCAGGAAATGCACTTATTACATAATTAATCTGCTTGTTAGGCATTCTCTGCTTGCTTTTGGAGTCTGCAGTTTCTATTCATGACAACAGCTCACATTTGTCAGTAGAGAATGAGGAAAGCGGTGACCTTCACAGACCAGACTTATTTTAAAATATTGTTCAATTTCCATAGTTTCCCTCCGACACTGGACTCGGCGGCCCATGAATTAGCATTTCATGTATTGATTTATTCGTTGTCATGCAAAGAATAATGATCCTGGATTGAAGGGGTGCCTTTTTGCCAGACGTTTCCACAAAAATGTACTTGTAAAGTAACAAATGATTGTACTGCGCAGAAGAAAGCCAGCTTTTGTGCAATTTTAGTTCCGTTGACCTGGATACCCAAGTGTTGTGAGGTTTAATAAACTCATCCATCCTTGTTGCGGTATTAAATGGGGTATATTAAAGTCTGTTTTGACTACTTCTTCATAAGTCCCAGGAATGTTTCAAAAGACATTGATCAGCAGAGGTTTTTCTTCTTGCATGTTCTCAACATTTCAAGGAAACGCTGGGATTCACGTTCCGAGGGTGGCTGGAGCCATCTTGAGACCATCAGAGCCGACCAGATCATGATTTAGTTCAACGAAGCCAAATGATGCGAAGCAGCTTTATGCTTGTTCAAAACCATTGTTTTTAAAAGTATATTAACCATGTGATATTTTGCCAAGTATAGCAGAATGTTGCATTAAGCATTGTATTAAAGCGGAATCCCATTTCCTACGTTTACATACCTACTGCTACTGGGGTTTAAATGTCCTTTTTGGACCTTAGTCATGAAGAGTAGTGGTTAAAATATTACACCACAAATTTGGACAGCTGTTCAAGAATTCCCAGTTAAATAAATGGAACAATGGATAAATGGACTTTAAATATCGTGTAAAAACATAATTTAAGCCTACTGTGAGAAACACTTTTCATTTGTTATGCTTAAAAAAAAATATATATATATATATATATATATATATATCTAAATGCATTGTTACAAAGCACAATCTCACGCAGTATATTTGGCTTTCATGAATTGAGGAAAATCACATTTCCTCTCCAGTTATTTAGCTTGCAAGAAACATATGGCTGCAAAGCATGTTTGCTTTTATGTTTGAGAATTTGCCATGACACTAAAAAGAAAACATTAGAAACCATTAAACTGCTGACATATTACCGTGTATTTAGACAAGTTGTCTCACTTAAATTTAGCTTTGACCTGCCAATGCCAAATTTTAGCCGATTCAAATTTCTCTAAAAGATTTATAATGCAAGAAGATATAATAAGAAGAAAAAAAATCTTTTTTTTTAATATTCCTGATTTGTAATTGGGAATCATTTGTATTTGGAATGAAGGATCCATGAAAAAGCACTAGCTGTTAAAATACGTTCATTGATTGATTCTGCGATCGGACTGGTGAAATGTCCAGTGTGTACTGTACTTCTCGCTCACTGACTGTGGGAACGGGCCCGAACCCTTCCTGAACTCTTAACAGCATTAAGTGGGTGCAAAACGCTAAATTCCTCTGCACTTCATTTGACTTGGACCTTTGAAATATCCAAATTTGAATTGCAAGACACCCTCAATCATATAACCAAATGTTGAAACTCCTGCACCATGGGACAAAGATCCCAGATGTAGAAAGGGCAAGAAGGCAAATGTCAAAGACTTTCTAAAATCTGTTTGAACATATTCCAAATATGTCCTTCACGTCACAATATGTTTATTTGTATTGCAAAAACTGTAGCGAAACCTTTTGCCTTTAAAGTAGTGAGATTTAGATTTGGTTCTGCTTCATTGGAAAATCATGACATGTTTGAGAAAACTTTTTTTTTTTTTTTGATTGCATTGAGCATTAACCCATCTTGTGGCACAGTTGAGTAATAAATTTTAGGGTTCATGTATGATGACTAAAACATGGTGTAATAAAAACTGAAACAGATTATATACTGCAGAGAAGTGGATCTGTGCTCACAGAGAGATCTGAAGCCAATTCTCCTTAAACCTGATTTGCTTGGAGGTTACAACTGGTACACTGTTTGCTGTTTTTGGCAAAAGTTTGACTTTCATTCTGAAGAATGGCTCCGTTACATCGTGAGAGAGGGTTTTAAAGCAGTCTGATTATGTACGTTGCGCTCTTGAGACATGGCTGGTAGTGTAAATTGCTCCACCCAGTGCTGGCTTGCTTCAGACTGATTGATTTGGAGGAAAAGGAGAAGCGAAAAGAGGGCCACTGCTCAGGGCCAATCAATACTTCATGGATGATGGGCAATGCTAAAAGGCAGTTGTGTCTCAGCTGCGTGAAGCGTAAACAGGACGTTTATCATGTCAAACAATCCATAACTTTAAAATGATGTTGTGATGAACAATATTTGCAGAAAATCTTAAAACAATGGACTAAAGCTGCGCGTTTTTGCAGTGCTTCCAAATGCTTTGTGTGAAATGGTTTTCAAACGCAATCTAGTAGAGTTTAGCAGAGAGTGCGCGATTTAAAACTTTAATGACGTCTGATTCTTGAAAGGGAGAAAGAGGTTGTATTATGCTCTTCTTCTTGTTCTCATAGTTTGATGCTTCTCCTTGAGAAACTTTGACATAAAAGAGTCATATTGTCACAACTGTGTGAAAAGGAGACTGGGTATTATGCAAGCAGTTTGTTGAGTTTATGCAGTGATTTAGCATAATAGACCAAGATACAGTCATCACCTCACCCCTATCCATACGGTGGAAAGAAACTACCACCTGTAAATTGGACGACACGTTAAGCAGAAACAGATTCAGGGCGTTTATCAACATGCTCTATCTCAATGGGAGTCTGAATATTGATTTGCTTTGTTCTCTGCAACACGTTAGCATGCTAACTTGAAGTAAGCTTCACCCGGAACTGAGAGAAGTCTTGTAGAGCTAGCTGAAAGGTTTTTGACAGACATGAAGAAATAATTCTCTCTGGTTAAATTAAAAGCTTAGGCATCAGCAGATATATGATTAATCCTGTGATAGAAACGAACACCATTTGTTCTTACGGTATTTTTTGCTTAAACAGGAAACTGTCGATCCCAAGACGTTGCCACAGAAAATGTTGGACCACCGCTCAAGCCATTAAACTGTCAAGCAACCTCGACTGTCTGAAGACAATTCCTGGACAGTTCATTTGATAGTTGTAGAGAGATTTCAACCTGACACAATGCAGACTGATTGACAAGGCTTTCCAGTCCACCACCCTGCTAGCATAGCTAAACACGGAGCCAAACCGTCATACCTCGACTGACACTCTCCTCTTTCTGGTTCGGCATGAGAGAAAATATTATCTGCTGCATCACTTTCTAAAACGCAAACGCCACCAAATGTGGAACACAATGTGAAACACACAAAACCACAGCATCCATTTTGTTATGTCTGACCATACATCTGAAAGAATATTAAATTTACTTTGATTTATTTCAGTGACAGGCAAACGAAGAAAGAAAAAAAGTGCTGAAAAGGTTTTAACAGATTGTTCATAGTTGCTGACCCTCATCGTAAAATTCCCAGCCGCACTTTATTTATTTTTTTCTCCAAAAACCATTGTTCCGTGACAGCATTTGGGAATCTGTGAGAAAGCTGGAGCCAAAATGCTTTTTCACCAAGTCTTATTTCATTTACGGCCAGAGCCCTTGATCAGTTTTTTAAATATATCTGAAAACCTGTTTTGACTATTTTTGCTAACATACAGTAAATCATTTTTCTTTCTGAAGTGGGAATATTATTGTTGGCACACACGAGTCTCAGCGAAGGTTTTTTATCTTTATATCGCTCTGCAATTTTAACTGGCTTTCCTAAAAGTCTAAAATTAGAATGAAAAATAAAGTGAGGAATATTATAAACCACGGTGATATTTGCAAATAACGTGAGGTATTTTGCCTGGAACAACAGCCACCATATGGCAAACGTTTTCTTAGCAGCTGTCATACCACAGAAATCAGAAGGATGTCATAATGTTGTACGAAATATTCCTTTCAGAGGTGTCAAGTGTCATTACAAAGTGAGTTAAAGTGAAGTGAGTGCCAAGTGCAGTAAACCGCCTTCTGTTTCTTACAAAACCTCAAAAAACAAACCTGTGGAAGCAAACGGGGCTCATGTTGTAAAGTGGGAGTCAAACTCCACCTGTGGTTACATTGAACTGAGCCCGGACTCCTCACTGGCAACGCCTGACATTATCTTGGAGGTCGTTCAAAAGGAGCAGAGTTGGAGGTCGAGGCTGAGCCAAACGGTGGGATCAGATTCAGGCCTTAGCATCGTACAAGGAGGTTTCAATACAGTCCTGCATTTTGCACCCAAGTAACACTTGTAGTCTGCAAGAAGGGGGGGGGAAAGCGAGCCATATTCTTAGTCTCATTTTATTTGGTCTTTTTTTTTTTTTTTTTTTTTTGCTGTTGTATAAACTTGTTTGGTAAACACAGAAACAAGTTTACATGGAACACAAAATTTATCTATGAGCAGATCTTGAACAGTCCAGTTGATGTAGAGCTGTGAAGTCAAACATTATTATATGTTTGACTTCGGCACGGCAACCCAAAGTGTACGTTGGAGTGGATGATTACAAAATGGTTTGAGGAAGTGTGTGTTTACGATCAGTAACTGGACAAAAACTGACAAAAAAAAAAAAAAAAAAAACAGAAACACGATTTGGAAGTTTGCTGCCCTTTTGTATGATCCTTCAGTGTAAATATCTAAACGTGGCTGTTAAAATGAATTTGATGTCCAAATTCTGGTGGTGGAATATCAAACTCGTACATATTTAAGGCAATCAAGTCTTAGACCTAAATGTATTTTGTGTCTTTTTGTTCCAGGACCTCCTGGTAAGAGAGGAAGGAGAGGCCGCGACGGAGAGCCTGGTATGTACGTTTATAATTTGGATCGGAGATCAGAATTGTCTTGTTCTGTGAATTTAGAAAAGAAATAATTCAATTGGACACCAGCAGATTTTACTACGGTCATTTTAGACGTACAATGCATTTTCTTAGAGGCTAAAATGTGTAAGAGAGGTTAGTTCAGGGCATTTTGGGATTGATTCCTTTCCTACAGAAGCGCTACGTTTTTAAACTAAAGAGAGGAGATAATGTAGTTTAAAAAGAAAATAATGCCTCATCTTAAGGCTGTTATCTCTTGTTCGAACCCATGACACTTTGCATATAATAACACGTTTTTAATTGGATTTTTGTCGTTATATACTCTCTTGGAGAAAATAAGAAAAACCCTGAAAAATTCTAGTTTCTTGTCGATCATGACAAAGTAGAAAAAATATTATTTTAATTTGTTTATAAACCAGTAATTCTAATGTACTTTTTTGTTTACTGAACTTTATATATATATATATATATATATATATATATATATATATATATATATATATATATATATATATATAAAAAAGTATTTATAAATGCACAGTCAACATGGACAGATTGACATACATATACATACATTCTAGTCCAGTCCTGGTTAAAGGACACCATATTTGAGTTTATTAGGCTAATTGAACAAATGTTTTTCTTGCTGAGAAAACCCAGCCAATTGCATCATGGCATTAACTTTGCAGCAATCCCTCATACTGTACAAGCATGTGGCGACAGTGGAGAGGAGAACTTAACTCTGACCCAGCCAGTTAAAATTCTGGAAGCTTTCTGAGGTTATATCTGGGATGCAATGGAGCCTAATCAAAACCTCAGAGAAATACTGCAGACCTCACTAAACTTAAACCCCTAAAAACTAGATTTGTTTTGTTTTGTTGTACCAAAACACTGTAAAAGATGGATTACATCGTTATAACCTCCTGCGTTACTTCTCCAACTTACTTCTGGTTAAGGCAAGTGTACATGTAATTGAATGCGCTGACGTATCAAACCTTCGGAATGAAAAATTGGGTGCATTCCTTCTGCCGTGGCCGTAATTAATATGTCCAATCTCACCCTTTCATTCACTCCCTCCCGATCAGAATCGAGAACCCTGGCCCAGCTGAGCCCTCGGATACCAGGGGGAATGAGATTTCGTACTGTGACACCTCCACAGCCAAAGAGTGTCGCCACAAATTGAATTTGCAGCAAGAACATGCACTTGGCGGAGAGCCGCATCAACACTCCTTTCACCTGATAGAAAAGTGATAATGGGCTCTCGAGTGTGGTGGCTTTCTACACTTGAGCACAGTGCAACAGAGCACAGCGAAAAAGGCTTGAAGACCAAAGTATTGCCCTTGCGCAAAAAAAAAAAAAAAAAGGAATTATGCGGGCAGGGTAAAGCAAAGGGAGCATGTCTGGATTCACGGGCCGGGAATCCAACAGTCTTTGAGGGGAAAATGTAAATAATAAAAAGCCGTTTTTAAAGTCGAGAGAAATGAAATCTAATCAACTGAGGCTTTGCTGTTTGAGTAATAAAGAGCAAATTAATTCCTTTCACTTTGATTTTCCTCTGACAAAGTTATGATCCTTTTCAAGGTCACTTTATACGTCTTGTAAATTAGTGTGGCGAGGCTCGGCTTTCCCAGGCTTCCTATTCGTGCAATGCAAAAAATGTTCCAGTGCACCACTTCGGAGCCACGAGATGAAAACTGGGAAATGAAATGACAGAGAAAAAACTTCAACGCTACAGCTAGCTGTGAATCTGAAACGCCACTGGGCTTTGTTTATCCTCAACCTAACTTCCAAATAAACATCAATCCTGTCACCATATTTCTAAAGGCACCATTGTATAGAGACATCCCCCCCCC
>NW_015112743.1:0-78925 GCF_001443285.1 Poecilia latipinna
CTGATGAAGTACTTAGTGTATGTACTGTACAGCATATAAACATACTTCATACAGACCTGAAACTTCAGAGCCACATAAAGACAGTTACAAAGTCGACCTTCTGTCACCTGAAGAACAAGATATAGAAAAACTCATCCGTGCGTTTATCTTTAGTCTAATTTACTACTGTGTCATCACCAGTACCTAAAAAAAAAAATCAATCAGAACGCTGCTGCTGATCCAGAACGCTGCTGCTGGCATTCTCACTAAAACCAGAAAGATAGAGCACATCACATTTCTAAAGTCCTTACACTGACTGCCTGTAGGTCAGAGAATAGACTTTAAAATGTGTTTGTTAGTTTATAAATCACTGAATGGCTTAGCACCAAAATACATTACATATCTGCTGCTGTTACATCAACATTCTGATTCTGCTCTGCATTCCCAGAACCAGAACCAAACATGGAGAAGGAGGATTCAGCTTCTGTGCAGCACGAATCTGGAACAAACTTCCAGAAAACTGCAAAACAGCTGAAACACTGAACTCCTTTAAATCAAGGCTAAAAACCCAGGGGTTTATAGTTGCCTTTGATTAGCAGTAAATGGAACGTGGATCAACATATTTGCCAGATGGTTTTGATGATATTTAACAAAATGTAATGTTTATTTATTGTTTCATAATTGATAACTGTGGTGTTTTTGTGATGTAAAGCACTTTGAACTGCCTTGCTGCTGAAATATGCTGTAGAAATAAACTGGACTTAACTTTTCAATACGACCAAATTTCTATATTTAAAAAGTGTTATTGCTTAAATACTATATATAATGCAGCTGAATGTTGTACTTTGATTAGCTCTAAGAAGCTAATAAATAAATATATAACTATGTGTATCCAAGTTTCATTTTTTGCATTTCATCACTGAAATAAACTTGTTCAAAATTTTAAAATTTATTGAGAAGCACCTGAAATACCGCACAACAATAAACATAAACATCTAAACAGCTCAAAAACAGTTGTTTTGCAAAATGCTTAAAAACTGCTGCAGAACCACAGGATGCAGAGCATGTGGACCTCCTCCGTCCAAACCACGCGGCAGCATTTTCCTGAAAAGTCTCGCATTCCCAGACTCGAAGCTGGCAGCGAACAGCAAGTTCATCCTCGCTGACTGACGAGACAGCTAGCACATGAGGCGAAGCAGGGCGTGAAGTTATTGTATAAAAACGATGCTGCAAAACGAGCGAAAAGATTCAACTGGCAGACGAGCAACGTTTTAAGGAGGATCAGATGCTTTAATCTATTCCAGCTTCCAGGATGGAAAAATGTCGTCAGATTACATAACAGCAGACCTCTGTGTCCTCTAAGTATGTATCACTGCGGCGAGGAATTCAGCTTTTCCTGAACGTTTCCTGGAAATCACGCAGATCTTATATTTCAAGCTGCAAGACTTTTATTATAAGCAGGACTTTAAGGATTGTTGTCGATGTCTTGGTGTTGTACTTTTATTTGCAATGTTGTAAATGTACAATAAGGTAAACAATTGGAGATTTATTAATATACAAACCACAACTTCCAAGAGTTTTTAGTTTCTAACAACACAAATAAGCCGCTCTGTTACTTTTTTCCATGTTTAATGTATGTTTGTTTTACTATAGTTTGATCATTTCTTCTGACTCCAAAATCCATATTCAGATTGAATAAGCTCTTGCTCTTTTTGTGTCCATAGAGTCGTTGGATATTGAAGACAATCTGTTAAATCTCTCTTTGTTTTGCTAAATTACAATAAAGAGAAACTCTGCGGGACGGTTGACACGTATATGGCCATCTGGACGACAGAAGAGTGAATCTGCTGTAGAATAAAAAGGTTTTAATCCATTTCCGATGCAACAGTTGTTTCCAAATCTGGTGCAGATGCAGCTTTGGAAATAGAGGTTTTGTCTGTTTATACTAATGTTTGGGATTCCTAAAAACACATTCAGGATGTTTACAATAGGGAATTAGCTCTTTGTTTTTCTTGGAACAAGACGATCTATGCAAATCAGTTTAAATACTTAGCATAAGAAAAGGTGCTACTGGATAATTTGTATCTAATCAAAATCTTATAAACCATGAGATCATCATAAATAATTAATTAATTAAGCAATTTTAGCATCTCACAAAACAAACAAGCAAAGAAAAAAAAGACGATATCCTGCAAAGCTTTAAAAGAGAAATAATTCCTGATATTTCCTTCACTCTGTTTTCTAATATTAATATCTGAAAACAGTATAAACAGCACAATTACACTGAAGGGAAAGGAATAGGGAGAAAACTGGTTCAAACTACCAAAAGGTTAAAGCATGGTAAAAACAAAACAAACTAAAAACAAGCCCTCTGCAGAGCTTGTTTGATCGCTCCAGGCTCATCTGGAGCGATGTGGATGAAGCGCTGATTGAAACAAGATTCAAAATCTAAAGTATCAGGTGTGCAGAGATAACACAAACCCAGAGGAATTAGTTAGAGTGGACGGACTTATAAAAAGTAGATGAACACAATCAAATTAGCATAAGAGACTGTCTGCTTTACAGTAAAAAACAGAAGGTTCTATCATGATGTGTGGAGGAATTAACACATCTGATAGGAATTCAAACTCGCCCTGCAGTACAGCAACAATTCAGCCACTCACTGTCTGATTCCAGTTTATTTCTCCTTAACCAACCTGTGATTTAGAAACCAGTAAAACTGACCAAGACTGTGGCCATATTTTGTTGTTTTTTTTTTTTATCTGCAGTTGAAAGAAGGTTACATTAAGTACTTTGAACTGCCTTGTTGCTGAAAATGTGACATATAAATAAAATTACCTTACCTAAGTGTTTGACAGAACTGGGCTAAACCTCAGTGCATGTATTTTTAGTGGCGCAGGACCTGGTTATATGCTGAAAATTTGGCCACAGAAATGTGGTTTGAAATGGCAGTTGTAACCAGGATAGAAAAATATATTACTTATTTTACATCCAAAATTCAGCTTACTACTCTAGAGAGCGCTGCAAGGCACCAGATAAACATCTTGCATCATCCCAATGTCCAAACTACTCTTTGTGAGCTTTAGCATCTCGCTAGCTGAAACGTACATCGGTTGTGGCAGCTGGGGGAGATATAATAGCTTCTGTGTGATTTTTAACATTCACATGGCAACTTTTTACTTAGAACTGGTGTTTCATCGGACCCAACCTCAGTCGAGAAAATGCAGATGATTGTGGAACTTTCTTTAGTAGCTTGAAGTAGCCAATAAACTACAATTTATTTTAGAATAATTCTATCCCGTTTCAGCTTTCTTGCATTAACGCCTGCCATCAATTATAGAGAATCTAAAGAAACGTAAAGTTCAACTGTTCTAGTAGGATTTTCCTGACATCTGTTCATTTATGTCAGTTTGCAGATGTTAGAAATGGTCAAAAGGATCTCACTGTACAAAGGCATCAGTCAGGAGAAGGATACACAAAATCTCCACAGCATTTTAAATACACAATGAACTCCTGCAATGCTAGTTGACACGCTATTGGTTGACGTTTGCAAAGCAGCCAGTACAGGAGTACTATTTTTTTTTTTCCTTGATGCTGATTGGTTGTACCAAAAAGAGTAGAGTTAAATTAGACCGTGGATTTTAGCTTCTGTCACAGTCCTAAGATTAGCACTTATTAATACAAATTAAGCTAATTTTCATTTGTTTGGACTATTAAATTAGGCTTTAATGAGCATTTTTAGACAGAGTCTCAAGTATCTGTGAATGTTAGGTATTTGCAGGTGACTGTGCTCCCTAATCTCTGCGAATATTGGTGATCCACTGTAGAATGTAGGAAATGTATTAACTTATTCATCTACATTAATTATTTAATTCATTTGGTTAATATCACATATTCTTCCCTGTAGATGATAGAAACCCCTCTACAGAGGTTTTGGTTTTGGAGCTCCACACAAAGACCACCATCTGGCCACCATGTTAAAACTTTCTGGAGACACCCCTGCTCTCATGTCTGAAGAGGCTACACATCATCCTCTTTTACTGCTTTTTACAGCACATATTCACCAACAAATGGTTTAAAAAAATACACCTTCTAAGATCTGTGCTTGCAGCATGGAAGGTTTGTGCGACCCGTGAAGAAAACCTGAGGATTCAGGACCCACGTGCATTTACACAGAGCTCTCACTGATGCCTATTGTTATCTTTTGTTATGATCCTGAACTGTGCAGTACAGTAACAGCAGAAACAAAGCCATGGTTGAAAGCAGCAGAAGCCTTTCTCTTTGTTAAATCCTGTCATCCCGAGCATAAAAACGGAATAAATCTGAAAACAGCATGTTTTAAAGAGCCTGAGCTCCAAACTCTGCAGCATTACCAGGAGTTGGTCAGACAATAGAGACGGAGCAAGCCGAGCACAGCAATCCTCCTGAGAACAATCGCTCCACGCAGGTAGAGATAGTCACATTCACGGTTTATAAAATCCTCCATGCGGTCTCTATGCTTCCAGAAACCGCTTCATGTGAAGTTTACAAGATGCAGACATGAAAGATAAACCAGCTTTACCTGCTCGTGCATCTTAGAGGAAGATTTAGTTTAAAAACCCGCTGCTGTGTCTCAGTTCCTGATGCTCCATCTTTCTGGTCATATTCCGTTTTATTATTATTATTATTATTAATGTCTGCACGATGGAGATGGTCGGAGGCGCGTCTCAACTCGAGCTCACTTCCATGTGCTCGCGACCAGGACCACGCGCTCACAGAGTGAGCAGGGATAGGGCGCGTGACGTCACGGGGAGACTGGAAAAATAGCTCGAGGGACAGGCTGACGTAGAGTCAGGTGTGACGTACAGGTGGAACCTACGTTTCTACGTGAAAATCAAGCATAAAGTTTTATTTTATTGATCAACTATAATAAATGCATTACTCTATTGATTTTAGAAGAGCTTAATACAGCTCGAAAGACTTTTTAATCTAAATTTGCTACTTTTAATGGGAATATTATGTAAGTTCAAGCAGAATTTGATCGAAATTTCAAAAACGAATTTTCAATCTAATATTTTTACGCTATTTTAAAATATTTTTCAGAGTATTTTAACATTTATTTAAACTTGTAAAAGAGTTTTACACATGCTTACTTAAAGTTACAGAATCTGAGCATATTTTCAAAAAGTGTGCACACCATTTTATGGAATATTTAAGAAAAATGTCACTATTTCTATGCAATTTTGTGTATTTAATAAAAAGATACAGTTCACACTTTGGATTCCTTGCTCAAAGATGTTTTAGAAGTTATTAAATTTTACATTTTAACTGAAAAACAATTCAGATTAAAATGCCATCACCTTTTATGAACAGTTCCCTTTAGATAAAGATCACATGCGTATCCTTAATAATGTCACCACACCCAAATATCTGTCCAGCTCAGATGTAAAGGCTCATGTATGCAGATCTGCCTTCTTTTAATCCTTGTTTACACTTGGATGTTTAGTGCAACACAAAAGAGTCAAATTCAAGAAAACATTTTTTTTTATAATTCAAAAGAGATCAAAGAACATATTGCAAAAGAAAACAAAACAAAAAGTGAGTCTCACCCAGACATTTGCAATTGAAAAATACATTTTCTTAAGAAATATTACCTATTTACAAAACATAAAAATTTATATTTTACTTTGAGCCGTCTGTGAACAGGACAGACCCATTTTAAACATTTTATTAATAAAAATAAACTTTTAAATATTTTATCCACCCATAACTTCAGCTGAGGCAGTTTAAACATTGAAATCAAAGATTCCAAACAATTCAACCCATCAAACATCTGCATGCAACTGTACATCAATTCTTGAACTTTCATAACATAAAAAAAAAGAAAAACATGTCTTAAATGTTATCTTTTAAACACGAGAACCCTGTAGCTGTGCAAGTCTCTGCTTTAAAAGTTCACTTTTCCTCCTCAGCTGCTCCTTGAGTGACACGAGTCTCTGTTCGTCTGACTGCATGCTGTAGATGCACTCTGTCGCCTTCTTCAGGATCACCACCTTGGCCGCCTTCTCGTTGTTGGCCACCTCTGGGATCTCGTCTCGCAGGGCGAAGAAGCTCAGCTTGAGCTCATTCCTCCTCTGGCGCTCCAGCACGTTGTGAGTCCTTCTCTTGTCGTAGTCCTCGGTGTCGGACGTTCGCGGGCTCGAACACTTGCGGTTGCTGCTGATCTGTTTGAGGACCCTGCTGGAGCTCCCTCCGCTCACTCCTCCTCCTCCTGCTGCTGCTGCGGTGATGCTGCTGCTCTCCAGCTTCAGCCTCTTGACAGCCGGCTGCTCGTGCCTCATGGATGGATGGGCGGCATAATTATGCTGGTGAGTGGAGACGTGGCATCTCTTCAGCACCAGTGGGCTTGCGTGCCGGCTCTCCACCGGGCTGGGGTCGCACCGTTTCACCGCGTGCCTCTTCTCTACGGTGACCACGTCGATTTCCTCATCTTCTTCCTCCTCCTCCTCCTCCTCCTGATCTTCTTCATCCTCATCATCATCTTCTTCTACAAAAAAAAAAAAAATACAAAAAAATAAAAAATAAATCAATCACACCATGCAACTCTTTACATTTAAATCAGCAGTCATGCTCTGGAGAGGGGTGTGTCTGCATGATGGATGCCCAGGGGCGCAGCTAAGTACTTTCTGAGGTGAATGCAGACACATTACAATCACCCTCTGGGGGGGAGAGGGGGTTCACTGCATAAACTGCTCTTAAATACAGAAAATGCCATCATTTTTGGCGCCCCCTCTTGCGCAGCGCCCATTCAGCTTACCTGAGTCACTACAACTGCTGCTGCTCCCACTGTTGGGCGGCGTGTCCAGCCCCAGATCCTTGCTCCGCACCGTCCCTGCAGTCTGCTTGGGCGTCTCCGCCACCGGGTAGGGAAAAACCACAGACGGATCAATGCACTCCGACGCGGACGTGTTGAGATCCTGCAGGTAGCTGCTGTTCAGCCTCCACGCAGCACCCGCAGCCGGGTCCACCGAAGCGGCTGCAGCAGCGGCGGCGTCTTTCCGCGCGGCTTGCAGCGAGGCCAGCCGCTCCGACACCACCTTCTTCAGCTTGGCCGCCGCCGAGAAGCCGCTCCACATGCAGTCCTGGATGATGATGGACTTGAGGAAGGTCTGCGAGTAGTCTGCGTCGCAGATGATGCTCTGGTTGACCACGTCGTCGCCGAGGAACTCGGTGACCATCTCCAGCTGGTCGGCGGTGGAGGGGAAGAGACTGGACAGCGACGGCCGGCGGCTCGGGGAGAGGGGAGGGGTCGGGAGGAGCTCGAATTTCTTCCAGATGTCTTCGCTCGGCGCCGGAGGCTGCGGCTGCTCCGGGTAGAAGTCCTCCTCCTCGTTGTCATAGTAGAAAAAGGGCTGCAGGGAGTCGTAGTCGTAATCGTAATTCTTATTCGCCAAAACTGAATTCAGCGGCATGATTCCTGTTATGGGGCTCTCCTTATTGCGAAGCTGGCGGAAAAAGAAGAAGAAGAGCAAAATACAGGTTAGGTTTGTAGCAGCAAACAGCTGTTTGGCTCCAATCCTACAAGAGTGTGTGCAACATCACATGGTCACTCCAAAACACTGACCCCTGTGTGTGCGAGTGCACGCGTTGCATGCATGCACAGGTGCTGCAGCAGCAGGTGCATGCAGAAACTAGAACCAGTTAGTAAAATAAGTACGGAGGGGGAACCCCCGCTTTCGCAATGACAACTCTGCAGATCCTCACTCATCCTTACCTTTCAGATTTTACACAGTGGGCGAAAGGAGGTGCTAAAAAACAACGTGCAGGAAAGTTATTCCACGACGGCTGTGACATTAAATCCTTCCACGGAGGGCGTCGTAAAGCTCAGCGTAGTGGGTACGTAATGAAGCATACGTACAGACGCGACTTGGACCGGACGACCCACAGCGCCTTAAAAGCAGCGTGATACTAGCAACTGCGCGTTCTGCAGCTGCTTATTTAAGCGGGCCGCATCACTCCGTCTGGGATCCTTCCGCCAGTTTTTCCCGCGAAACGGTGACCGGCGACGAAAATGCGCCACGACCCGATTTTATTTGACGCTTTTAGCAAAACTAAAATAATTTACACTCGATAAGGCTTCACTCCTTCTCACAAGACACGATACAAACGGCAAACGTAGTTTATGGCTGCAATATTTTTCGCTCTTTTAGGATTAAGACGGTATCTAGTTCTTGTGGGAGTGGGAGGGGTCATAGTAGTGTTGACGACCCACAAAAATACTAACAGACGGTAGTAATGACAGGTCGTTATGTCAGGACTGGGCACCATTATATTTTCTCTGCAGAATTTCAACACAGGTTCAGAAGAGTCCATCGACTCATCTTCATCCTGGCTGGGTACTGGCCCATTCTTTGGGTTTACGCCAGATCAGGTGGTTGGTTGTAGGTGAAATTTGCAAAGAAAATATATATATAATAATAATTGGTGGGCCTTTTTTGATAAGCCACAAATGAGAATATTTAAGAACAGGAATAGCGTAGTTTTCACGAATTGTTGCACGATTACGATTTAGAAATCTGTCAATTTGTTCTTAGAATTTTGATTATTACTTTGCATAATTTTTTGGAGGTTTGGCACTTTTTATTTTTATTTTACTTGGCTTTCCATTAATTCAGACATAAATGTCTCATAATTACTACTTCTCTCTGTTACTGAGTCAAACAAGTCAGAAAAGTATGAACATTTTTTACGTATTAGTCTCAGTCTGCACTCAAAATATATGCAAGCAAGGCAGAAAAGACTCCCAAACGTAGACGTCTACATAATCAACCCACAACTCATTTGACCAATTTTAACTCATTAATGTAGAGAAAGGCACAATTCACTCTTATTTTTCTATCAAAGTGACGCAAAACGCGTCATGTTTGCGCCGTTTAAACAGCAGTTTTGCAGGACCACAGGTGCTGCAGATCACCTCGGTGTGTGTGCAGCAGCAGCTGACAGCCTTGAACCAGCTGAAACAGGTGATTGCCACAACGCTGAATACCTGCAGTTTGTGGCTGCATGTCAAACATGCAGTCACAAACTTGAATAAAGTGTGGAATATTTACCGCCGTCCTTAGGAAAGAGGATCCTCTTTAACTTGGAGGGATTGGCACCAGTTAAAAACAGGAAGGAAGCAATTAAAGTAATCAGACCCACACCGCAGTTGGACGGAAGAGTGAGCACCGAGGAGGAGTTTTTACGGACTTAGACCGCCCTCTGCTGGTGCATAGGAAGAGCGCAGGATCGCATCTAATGGGTGGGAAAACCAACTCTAGCTGATGAACAAACCACAACTTTTATTGTATCTGCATGAAGGAGGAGTAGACTTAAATTATATTCGTGATTTAAGGGAATAACTTATGACTTTACTGAATTAAAGTATTTTAAGATGTGACTACTCAGCATCAGAACTAGGTAGAGCAACCAAAAAATAAAAGTAGCACTATTTCAACATATTACAAAAAAAAAAAAAAAAATTGAAAAGGAGCTGACCAAAAGTTTACTCAAGGAAGAATAAAAAATAGATAAGCAAATTATTTCAATATAAAACTTAAGAAATATATATCCACAGTGAAACATTGTGGTGGCTGCATCATGATACAAGTTTAGTTCTCTTCAGATGGGAGCTTGGTAAGGTGGACAAAGTCATGAGTAAATAATTATTCAAATGCAAGCCAAAGGGAAAAAACAGGAATTTAAAAAAAATTTCTAGAATCCACGCGTGCAGCTACAGCAACAACAGCCGCCATGACTGTGAGAGAAATGTTAAAGTTTCTCCACAGAAAACTGTTGGGTCTTCTGTGGAGGGCTGTGCACAAGATATGTCTCCAATCAGATGGATTTAGAGACCTGCTGTAAACAGATAAGTATAGTCAAATCACTGTGTGGGAGGTTCACCCAACCACTGGAGACCAAATGCTGCAACTGAATCAAAAGGTGGTTGAACAAACTACTAATTTAAGAGTGTTAACGCTTTTGAATCCCTATTAATGTAAATAATAATAATTAAAAACATAATAAAAGAAGGCAAAAGTCTAATAAAACCATAAAAAATTAGATGAAAGTTTGGCTCGCTGAAGGGAAGGAACAAGAAAAGAGGAATGGTGAAACTTTGCACCATTCTGTGACCTGCTGAACTTCAAGTCAGTACATTTAGCATTCTCAGCTGTTTCTAAGTAAAAACAATTTAAAGATTTTTTTTTTAAATAGCTCATTCTCAATTATCACCGGTGATCACATTTGAAAAGTCAGTGTGTAGCTGTTGTATAATACCAGGACATGGACCTTAAAAGACTTGATCTTTGACAAAGAGGAGTAAAACTCCTTAAAATAAATTAATATTTTGTTGGAGTTGCACAATCTCACCTGGGATATTCCCAGTAAAATGTTACTCAAAATTTCCAATAAAATCCCTGGTGCCTCCCCTATTGAAACCCTTATTGGTTCCTGTAACGGTGATAAGATATTTTGTTCACCGTGACTATAGATACAGGCAGATTAAGGTGAGTAGCTGCTTTATATCTGTTTTCTTTAACATGTTCTGTCTTATTTTGAAGAGGACCAAAATTGTAACATTAAGGACCATGAATGGCCCTTGAGCCACACTTTGGACTCCAGTTGTGCAGGACAAATGAAACATGGGAAAAAAGAAATGCTTTTCTCTTTCTTTCTTGTCTTTCTTTTGCCAGTAGATACAGGGAGGAGGATGGTCAGGGAAACAAACCCTGTTAGATTTAGATGCTTTTATTGGGCTCACAATAGATTTGCTGTGCTGATGTGACATTTGCTTTGAATGCAATAAGACAGATATTTGTTTCATTGGTTTTGTTTCCCAAATGACACTAAAGTCTTTTGGGAAACTAGTTTGCTCTTTCTGTTTGTTTGAACCCTAAAACCACTTAATTATTCTCTCTGTTTTTGTGTTTTATTGAATTGTCCTTCTTTTCATTCTGAAGAGGAACACATGGGGTTTTAAATGTTTGAGAAGAAGCAGAGGCAGCTTTATGATTTTTACAACAGGAACTCATTCATGAAGAATCACCTCGGACTCTAGCAGAACCGGTTTTTGGAAAGAGGAGAGCCGAAGGCAAAGGCTGGAAGAATTTGGTAAAACTGCAGATAAATTGCATGAGTTTCTCTTGTTATCAGAAAGAGGAGAAGGAAATCCCCAAACCGAGACTGAAGCAGATCTTCTTTCCTCGCCGCTCAGCCCTCGGACCCCTCTCTCTCACGCCTCTCCTTTCCTCGCAGAGAGACGCTGTGAGCAGGATATTGATCATAACCGGCAGGTTCAGCGGTGTGGCCGCCTTTGCTTATCAGCTCCGGATGTTTCCTGCGTTACCGTGTTTCACGGCGCCTGAGGACACAGAGGAAAGCTTTTAACAGGGACTGGCATTGTTTCCTCTGATAGGTGGGGACCCAGTGCAGGCGTTTGCTCCATGATCTCTAACCTCCAAATTAAAGAACGCACCAACTTAAAGAACATTGTGCCAACAGAGTCTTTGTCAAGTTGGAAGAAGTTATGAAGAGTTCCCAATATCAGTTTCAACCCTAAACTTTCACTTGTCTGCCAGAGAGGAAGATGAAGTGGCAACTTTTGAGGTTTAAACATTAACCCATCGATAAGAAAGCTTTGCCAGTAGAAGCTGCTTCCTAAGCAGTCTTCAGGCTTTTCACCTGCAGAAACACATTTGTGGCACTAAATCTAACAGTGATGGCACCAGACGCTTGAGTGTTTGACATAAAAGAAAACCGAGTGAAGAAACTCAAAACTGTGAAGCTAATTTCCTCTAAATCTCCAGCTGCACATTGTCCTTCTTGGGTGATGCTCTTCAGGACATGCGAGACGAATTCTGCAGTTGGATTTCTCGAATGTTGAATTAGTCATCAGCTTGTTCAGCACACTTTGGAAGAAGCAGCTTCCTTTGTCCCCTTTCTTTCGGATGCTGCTGGTCTGAACTTCCCTTATTTCTGACCACAGATCTAACGATCTGAGCTGTGCGGCTTCGAATACATTTCAACCTTCAGGCGTTGCGCTGACATCTGCTCACGTGTTAGGACTGTGATGAAATCTAAGGATATGCGTATTTTTGGGATTTTTTTTTTTTAATACTCAAATCTTTACATTCGTCTCAGTTCCTAAGTTTAGTTATTTGATTATAAAAACAGCTGCAGTGATGTTTAAATACACTCATTATTGGTGTGACTTTTCCGTTTATTTTGGGCTTTTAATTATTCATTTGAATGGCTGTTTGTGATGAAAGAAAGAACTCAGATTACTTTTAAAATACAGGAATTAGATGCATAAATTAGGAGTTGTTGCAAAAAACTAATCCACACAAGGTTATCATTTGGTTAAATGTCCGTCAGCACATCTGGTTAAAGTTTTACATCAACTTGGTCTGAGAGGTTGCTGACAAAATGTGAAACCAAAACGTTCAGGATCGATGTCTGCATAGGAAATATCTTAAAACTTCTGGAAAAAAAAAAAAAAAAAAACTTCCAGAAGATTTTCCAGAACTTGATTGAACTTCCAGAGGTTCAGACAAGTGAAGATTGAAAAACAGATCCATAATATTTATGCTTCCAGGAGTAAGCTTTCTAAACTTAAAGCTGTGGGGAAAAAAAAAAAAAGTTTCCCCCCTTTTTTATTTCCTGTTTTTTTTGCATGTGTGTCACAGTTCAGTGTTTCAGAATATGAAACCGATTTATAAATATTTGTCAACAGCAACATAAACACAAAATGCAGTTTTTAAATGAAAGTGTTTATTTTTAAGTGAATGGTCCTGTGTGGGAAAAGTGATTGAGCCACTGAAATAAATGCAAAGTATGTAATATACAAGGAAAAATACGAGACTATTTGACACAAGAACCATAAATTTAGATTTTCCTTCAAATTGTTTATATAGTTGAATATTACTGCAATTACTTTAGTTCGGATTAAATGTAATCAGGGTGATAATTTGGTTTAATTTGATTGGTCTGTGGCTTTCTTCTCCATGTTACAACTTCATCACAACAATCTGTCACAATTCATCTCAAATTCAACCGTCTACATCAGAAAAATGCATCTTAAACTTCTGCAGCTAGCCGCATTCATTGCATGTCATTGGCGTTTTGTTTTTTTGTTTTTTTTTCCCTTCACCAGCATCAGGAGAGTCGTTTCTCCACTGCAGAAACGCTGATGGTGTTTGACCAAGTTGTGCATACGCTGCACTTAAAAGCATTTAATGAAGAGCCAGACGGACACATGCTGATGTCGGGCAGCTGGACACATCAGCAGAGACGTATTGATAAATCAGGGCCGCGCTCCTCCTCATCCAGCCAAGACACGAGTCAGCATGAAGAGCTGGAAGATCAATAGCTGCACAGCTTCAGTCAGTGAGAGGACAACCCAGAGCCGGGCGGATCAATCGGCCTGGTCCACAGCTAATTGTGTCATTAATTATTGATAGTAACAACTGACAGTTATTGACAAAGCCTGAAACAGCTAACATATACGGCGTGGTCATGTTAACAGAGTGGTGGGTTTGTGTTTTTTATTCTTCTCTGCTTTGATTTGTTTCCCTCTGTGCTGGAAAGAAAGGTGAAAGAATCTCTCTCTAGCTCTGTTGTGGAAAAAAAAACTGAATGTTTTATCGCGGTAACAACAGGTTGTTAAGAGACATAAGGTAAAGGCAACAGCTGCACTTTCACAATGTTTCAATTCCTAATTCATGATTTATGGCACTTTAAAGCAATGTTTGAGTAATGCAGTATTAAAAAGTACATGTAGTCTGCATCAATTTTTCCAGGTTGTTCAGTGTGCAGTTGAAACCAGACTTTTACACACTTTTGTTTCTCATTGTCTGAGGTTAAATCAGACTAAACGTCTCGTTTCAGGTCAGTTAGAATACCAAAATTATTTATATTTGTGAAATGCCTCAGTGAGAGAAGGAATACGTCAGAGATTAATGTATTTTTTGTCAAAATCAGAAGTTTACCTACATTTCCTTAGCGCTTTGAACTATGACTTGGGTGAAACTTTTTGGGTTTCTTTCCACAAGCAGTATAAATATAAGCACTTGAAGTGGTCCAGTCACATAAATTCAAATGAGATGGGTTTTTTTAATTAATAGCTGAAATCATCATTTGAAAATACAATTTCTGTTTGCAAAACATTGTTTAAATCATTTATTTAATTGTGATAAAATGAAAGAAAGGGAGTGATTTTTTTTCACAGCACCACATGAGGAATTTATTCTCCAGAAAAAGGAAACTATTTTTGAAAATTGGCAAATATTAAGCATATTTTTGGAGTGGCAGGGTAAATACTCCAGGTGGGTTTTGTGTGAACGTACCTGAGAATATCACTAAGTGCGTGGCATCATAAACTTAAAATACAAAGATCCTCAGTAAAAACCTGTTTATACATTCTTACTTATTAGGTGTAGAAAACATCTTGAAAATTGATCAATTCACTGGGTGTTAACGTTATTGCTAGGGAGTGTAAAAAAAAAAAAAAAAAAAAATTCTATGTGTCCACTAGGGGGCTCTACACATTCAACAAATAGTTTCCTCAATTTCCTTCCAACTTCGTTCACAACTTGTTTCAAAATTATATTCAGTTTTCTCATTACAAGACAGCAAAATAACAAAAAACATTTTATCTTTATTTCTACAGTGTCATTATTGTCCTAGTTTAAACAGGTACTTTGCATCTTGATATAAATGTGTATTTTGTGTATTTTTTTGTGATTTCTGCCTGCATAATAATTATTCAAAACCCAGAAATAGTTCAACAGACACAAAATTAAACATATTCCACAGCCATCTTTGTCTCCAGGCCCAAATCCTGCAGAAAACCTGTAGGGTGAGCTGAAGAGAAGAGAGCATACTGAAAAGATTTCTGAGGATACAGAATGATTTCGCAAGAACAAAAGGTCAGAAATGTCTGTCTGTATGCTCTGAACCTTTGAAGGCGAACACTAAATGTCGCCCAAGTGGAAAAAGGGGGCATACGAAGTGGAATTTGAAAAACCTCAGACGTCAAAGGAAACATAAACAACAGTTTATTCAGTTTTTGTTGTATTTATTTTAGGAGGATTTTCATCAGTCCTGGGTTTTCCAAATGCATCAAGTACTTTAATATGCAATTATTTGATTAATTTGTATGGTAATCACTGGTGTAAAGTGTGAAAAAAAACAAACAGCCAAACTCCCATATCCACAGGAGCCTCAACAGATGACAGATGATAGGGTTTCAACAAGAGGGCTCTTGTGTTTATCTAGTGTTCAAAAATTATGTGACAGCAGAGTATAGGGACATTTTCATAAAGTATAGCATCTTATATGGGGGGAATCTATAAAAATCTTTAGAAAAGAGACCATGAAAGCTGGAAATGATAGTAATTAAAATGCACTTTTTAAAATTGTAACATGTTATTTTAA
Source organism: Poecilia latipinna (assembly GCF_001443285.1). Taxonomy (NCBI): domain Eukaryota; kingdom Metazoa; phylum Chordata; class Actinopteri; order Cyprinodontiformes; family Poeciliidae; genus Poecilia; species Poecilia latipinna. The sequence goes on from NW_015112743.1 coordinate 15,433, forward strand.
ATTATTGATTTAAATACCTTGTGAAGGACAAAATTATACAAATAAGTCAGCACCAGATACATCAGTTTCAATAAATCAGACAGCAGAGAAAATGATAATAATAATAATAATAATAATAATAATAATAATAATAATAATAATAATAATAAAAACTTGCACAGAAACATAATGAAAAAAAATGGCGCTCTGAATTATTTACATAATTCATGATCATGAAAAACTTGCCCCGGAAAAGCGAGGTGCTGTAACGACTCAGTGTGGCCACTAGATGGCAGACCACTCTCTTTGAAGACTGGTCGCTCTTTGGATTAATGTACAAGATGCTTTATTGTTATTGTTTAGTGTTATTCAATATTTGTAGGTCAAAGGGTGAAAATCCATCTTTGGATATTACTAACAAACACCCGGAGGGATATTTTTTCATCGTCTACAGTCATGTTACATTGCGCAGATTTATTAAGTCATGTCATGATTTCCTAAATAAAGGTGCATATAAGTTTTAACTGTCACCACTGGTAGCTTTTAAATGCTTGGGGTTTCGTCAATAATTTTCAAATAACTGTACTTCCAGTAAAATGCCCTTGATTATGTTAAAGCTAATTTTTTTAAAAATACACATTTTTATATAGTTTACATTAAATGTATCAAAAGAAATTCCTGTCAAAAATGTAAATATTTGGAGGCTTGAGCTTTTAGGTTTTTTTCTTTTCTTTTCTTTTCTTTAAATAAAATTTCACAGCAATAATCCTAGTCCTTAGATCAAAAACAAATTGATTTCTTTTCAACTTTCATCCAAAAGTTAATTTTGAGCATGGAATACCAGACTTATGAATTGTAACCAGAACAATCACACTGTTGGAACTGCTATGGTCACTAATAGGGTCACATGACATACTCAACCTACCCTCAGTTTAGATCAGCATTTGAGTCTTTGTGGCTGGATCTAAGCATAAAGACCTGTTTTGGTAATGTCTCCCAAGGTACGAATGGGTAATAATACCTGGGCAATAATACCTGTACTGTAGGTGTTAGAAAGATTAAATCTGAGGTTAGATCAGTAGCTGTTCTACTGTGTTGGGTTGTCTACTTGTGTAGCTGCTGTTTCCTTTCTCCAACGCAGAGACCTGAATGGTCCTCGCTGCACTGGACTGGAGTTTGTGCTTTTGTGTTTTATTCCCCAGGAAGTGTCTTATTTAAAATACTACGCCAAACTGCTGTTTTACCTGACTGATAATATATGCAAGAATAACAAGTCAGGAAATATCTTCATTCTTAATGTGATCTGTGAAGATTAATTCACTCTATTCATTTCTCAAGAAGAAATGGATTTGGATCACCAAGCGGTGGAATATATTTACGTGAAGGTACAATAATGGAGAAGTGCAAAAATTAAAAAGAAATCCCAGGTCCACAACAACTATCTATTAACCTGTGAAGCATCTCAATCACATGCGTAAATCCCGGGGGTTAGGGAGGGTCCGGACCCCCCCAATCTTGGAAAAGTCTAGAATTATTCCCCCAAAAGAAATCATTAAAGAAACCCTTGTATTTAAATAATATCAATATAAAAAAGGCAATAGAAATCTGCCATTCATCTAAGAAAAAAAAGAAATAATTAATTTTAAGTCCCCCCGACTATTGTTAGAACAATGGTTCAGTCCAAAGTGTAGGAGGAGCAACAGCTGCTGAGTAGCTACCTGTTAGCTGTGGCTCTGCAGCACTAACAAAAAACCCTGCAGTAAGTAAATGCTTAAAGCAAAATACATGTAACACGTTTTATTTACTTTTCCTGCTCAATAGGAAGAAACATTGACAATACAAATCAGTCCACAGTTCGTTATTTCATTACTTTGGCTGAATCGTGATAAACTGCCTCCTAACGTCTTGGAAATCAAAACTAGCAAAACTGCTACATTGCTTTCATAGACTTAGCTCATTTTTCTGTTGAAGGTAGTCAATATTTTAATTATATTTTGCTCTCTAACTCTTACTTTAATAAGAAGAGTTTGAAACGGGAAGGAGCGGCTGAGCATTACCATTGGCTGACAGCTCTGTATGGGAGCCGAGAGCAGAGGGGCTCTTGCAGCTGGTAGTTAAACAAAATGAAGTATACCTTTATTTCTTATCATTTTCAAAGTAGAGCCTTTAATACCACAAAATGAAATCTGAATATTTTTCTATAAAACTCTGGTGCTGACCTTGAAGTTTAAATAATACTTCCCAAATATTAAATTCCTACATATTTATGGGGTCTCAGCCATCCAGGACATGAAAAAAAAAAAAGTTTAAAGCAACTTAAGTTATAATTTAAATAACACATGACTTGTATGTATTGAGAACCACTACAATAAATCAGTATTTATAAGGAATTTTATTAAGTGGAGTTACTTATTAAAACTTGTTTTTATTTAGAGCCTTAAGTTTTTGTAAAGGTGTATCAGAGATTATATCTGTGACACTGAACCAAACTCATATCTAAGCAACAGTTGGATCTTAGTTTGACTTCAATGGGTCTCAACAGGTTGTTTACTGAGAAAAACACTTTTGTTATTCATTGCTACTTACTAGTCATTTTTGATGGTGCAGCTTGAAAACAAAAAACAAAATAAACCAGATTATACTGTAACTTTGCCCCGTCCCCCCGAAAATTGCTCTTAAAAAAATTTCTCTGTTTATGGTCCCCCCTAATAATGAGATGAGATTTACGCCCTTGATCTCAATTTTCTGTTAAAATTGGTCCATAATAAGAGTGTCACACAGAGATCAGACCTCATCTCCTGAGAGATATTAAAAGTTGTAGGACATTTAATACTTTTAAACACTAAAGTGCAAGTGCAAATTGAGATAACAAAATCCAGATGCCAAATCCAGCACCAGGCAAATAGGTTTTACCTCTTAACTAGGCTGCTCTGTTATTTCAAGATGTTGCATTTATTTTACAAGAAAACCACAAAGCTGCTTAGCAACATGTAGTCCCATTTTGAGACACTGGACCCACAAAGTGAACTTGTAGGTAAACAAGGCTTTTTCCCCATAAAATTTAGTGTCACCTATTAAAAGCAAAGCAGATCCTCCTTCAGGCAACTGACAAAGGCACAACAAGTTTGTGTTTTGACTGAAAATTGTGTAAGAAGCCTTTACTGTCAGTTCTCACAGCCATCAGTGGTTAAACGAATTACACAAAGGAACTTGGGAATCTGGTAAAAAGAAAACAAACAAAAAGAACAAAAACAGCTCTGTTGTTGGTCACCATAATTGAAACCTGTAGACAAGGCTGGCAATCTGACCATGTGTTAAGATTTGTTTTGGTTCCTTTTGTTCTGGTTATGTAGCTGTTCCCACGTTCAGAAGTGAACTTAAGCATCCAAACAAAGGCTTCACATGTTTATGCTGCTCACAAATTATTAACTTTTTGAACAAGAAAACAAGATTAAATATTTTGATAGACAACCAATGTCAGGTGGCTGTCTGTCCTGGTAAATATATTTTTGAAATATTTATTTTTATATGCAAAAAATGAAATTATCCATAGAAAAACTCTCTCTCATCATACATGAAGATTATAAAACAAAATAATGAATGTTAAAATGTTAAATGTAAGTAGTAATAATAAAAATGTAAACAAGATTTAATAATAATAATAATAATAATAATAATAATAATAATAATAATAATAATAATAACAATAATAATTTGGATATTTATGGAAATAAATGTAGTTTAAAAACTACTACATTATTTAAAAATGGAAATAAAACTTTTTTAGGTATTAATAAATAATTAGAGTTAATATTGCCAACATTAAGAATAAAAATCTAAATTGTATATCTGTAATAGTAAAATGACATACTTATGAAAGAATATCTGTACTACCTTTACTGTCCACTAGGTGTCAGATTTTGACAAACCTTTAATCATCATAGATCTGCTCTGTTTATCCTTAGCACAAGGGCTGTAGGCAAAAGGTAACATTATGTTTATGGGACCAAAGTACTGTGCAGTGTGAACTATAAACATCATATTTAGGTGCAAACTGCTGACTCAGTCTTTAATTTAGACTAGCCAGCAAGGCTGCGTTTACTCTGCTTTTGTTGAATTGCTTGCATAAAGAGAGAAATGTGGGTGTATATATTCTCCCGGAATGGAGCTGTTTATGTGTGGTGACTCCTGTCTGTCCCTCTCTCTCGTGCGTCTGATGTCACCGTGATGCCACACGCACCTGCGGGTTTAGCAGCAGCGGGATCCAGCCTTCTGGGAGGGTCGTGACTGCCCAGCGGAGGCGCGGCCAAGAGCGCAGCCAAACTATTTATTTAACCAACTTTGGATTATCACTTCATAGTCAGGCAATTCCTCCACCGAAACACCTGGCGGTTCTCCACCTCCGTTTCCTCCTCCTCCAATCAACACCCCCCGTCTGTTCGAAGATGGTTTTCAAGGAAGATGCGCCGCTCTGAAATTCCCATTGACCTTCGGATCCTCTCAGCAGCAGCGGCAGCACCGAGCAACGCGCTGCCGCCGCTATCTCCTCCTAACACTCCCCGCTCTCTCTGACCGCCTCACTGTCGTTGGATTCCTTGATTTTTTTTCCTCCTAACCAAACAAGACTGAGGCAGATGCTCCTCGCTCTGTCATCCCGGCGGCTTGTACTATGGTGGAGTTCCCATCCCTCAGTCCTTACTGGCCTCTCCTCCGCTTCCTGGTGCCTCTGGCTATCACCAATGTTGCCATCGACCTCGGTGAACAGGTAATGCTCCTCTTCCTCAAACACCGCTACAGATCGCAGCACCCTCCAACCATTATTTCCTCCTCGCTAACAGTTGTTTGTGTCGGGTTAGCATCATTTAAAACCGCTGAAACCTCCTCTAAATCTGTCGCCGACCGTTTCAGACATCTTTATTCGCACAACTGCAGCTATCTTAGCCTGCAGGCTCGTTATTCAACTAAAAATAAAAAAGAAGGCCTTTTTACGTCGTCGCTACTGCCATGTAATGCTATGATTTATTATTTTTCTCACTTACATTTGACATTATCCTCCTTCTAATTTGTTTATATATCTTAAATCAGTTGGATTTGTGGTTTTCAGAGCACAGATTAGCCCTGTAATTATCATGTTTTCTGCTTTGGATATTTCCTGCCCCAGATGGGTTTATCTGATGGCATAAAACACACTGAGGCTTAGAGATGTCAGGATTATGCTTATGTAATGGTTCTGTAGGATGGTATAAATAGCACACACACACCAGGAAAGGGGAAATGGGGGGCAGCTGTTGTGACTGCTATCCTGAAGTTAAAGGGTGTTCTTAAAGGAGCTAAAGGTACAATTTCTTCAATTTTTAAAAATAAAATCCCACAGTAATAATTCCAGGTCCTTGAATAGGAAGCAGCTGGATTTCTCATGTTTTCTGAAAGACTTTTTTCCTCTTTCTTAACGTGGTTTAGAAGTACCAGGATTATAAATTGTAGTCAGAACAATCAGGCTTTTGGAGATCTTAAGGTCGCGTAACTTAGTGAACCCACTGGTTTGGTTCAGTGTTTGGGTCTTTGTCACTTGATCCAAACATGTCACTTAACTATTCCAGATAACCAGTGGTTTGCAGGACTGTTGGGAGAAGTTGCCTTCTGCTCAGAGATAATGTTAGACAAAGTCATGCCACCGCTCTGAGCTTATCTCCTATTCAACATTTCCACCTATTTGTCATGTTGCAGCTACAAGCCTTGATTTTCTTTGGTGGGATTTTGTGTGACAGACCAACACAAGGCAGCTCGTATTTGTGAAGCAGATGATGCAGCATGATGGTGCTGTTCCCATGTTTTATGGCAGGAATTTGCAACCTGAGGCTCCAGAGCTGCGAGTTGCTCATTGGACCTTTTACAATATAGTTCTTAATAACTTTGGCTAAACTCCGCTAATGGTTTTAAATATAGGTATAACAATTTCATGTTTTAGAAGTTTTCTGTGTTTTAATGAAACAATTTTTTGCAACAAAAGTACCAGTAATGTTTTTTTTATATATAATTTTCTGTACATTTAATTGCCCCATTGGAAAAATATATCCACCTTCTTTGCTTTCATTTATTTTTATACTTAAAAATAGAAATGAAATGGTTTACCACTGCAATGTAAGGTTTCTTGATGCCGTTGCAAGTTTTTCATCTTATAGAGCACTTTGAATAATTTGGTTGCCAAAATGTGTGAACTTTAGTAGATATTTATCAAAAACTTAAGTTGTTTGGATCTAAACAGGTTAGCGGTTGTTGGACTGAAAGCAAAAATAGCTGTTTGGATTGGAAAGTTTGCAGACTTCTGGTTAAGGGCGTTGGCTTTCAAAATTATTCACACATTTAAATTTGAAAGCCATGAGGCACATTTGTATTCAGGGCTACATATTCTGGAACCAGCTTTGCTTCATTTTTGAAGGTTTATCTCTGCAGTTTTTCACATTTTTGCCTTTTCTTTGTATGCCTGGAGAGCAGCAGTTTTCTCATTTTTGTCTCAGACTCGTCATCTTATCTTCAGCTCCTCGAGCTAAAATCCTGCAGCCTCTAGACGCATCCCTGCACTAACATACCTGAATCAAATGAGTGAGTCGTTGGCAGACCTTTGTCAAACTAGATGCCATTCAGTCATTTATTTCAGCTGTGTTGGTGCAGAGATGTAATTATGCTACATTTTAGTTGCACTTGGAAGTGGGAAATTCCAACTTCCTAGTCAAAAATTTTCTCTGGGACTTTTGGAAGCAACTCCGACTACCTTCACAAGTTTCGCCTTGTAAGGCTGACTTTGCCTTACAACAGTAAGATTGGGTGAAATCATATTTATTTTGTAGGATATACATGTAAGAGTGAAATTTAAGTGTCACACGAATCCTGCAATTCTAAACTGAACAAATTAAAAGTGGTGTTTGTGTATGGAATAAAGGTTAAAATGATGTTTTTAAGAGTCGCCATTTTGTCTGACTTCTTAACGAGGACGCTGATGTCAAAACTCAACTCTGAGTTTCCATTTTCCAGGTAACTGGAATGCAGCATTAAAACATATCACCATTTGATTGAAGCTCGTGTCTGCTTAGGTTTGTTCTCCTGCTCCACTCCAGTCTTACGGCTGTTGCAGTCTTAAACAGCATTTCTCCCAGGATTCACTTGTGTTTATCTCCTCCATCGTTATATCAACTCCAACCAGCTTCCCTGGCCCTACTGACGACCACGATGATGATGTGTTCAGAATGATCTGCAGTGTTTTCTCAAAAACAAGAAGTTCAGTTTTGGTCTCATCGAACAAAAGCATCTTCTCTCCACTCCAAATAAATGTCTTTGTTTTCTAACATAAAGGCCAGATTTATGAGCACGACTAAAGGTTGTCCTGGTAAAAGAATATCTCGCCATATAGCTGTTGATCATTACAGCTTCTCCAGCCTGTGCGGCTTTCATAAAACAGCTGTATGAGATAAAGTGAACTCTACTCACTAATTCAATTTCTTCTCAGTGCATTGCTTTCACTGGATTGTATATCATATTGAGTATTAGATGCATCTTTCTGCTTCCTTGCTCTCCACAAATAACATAAAATGCATTCAAACCAGTGGTTGCAACGTGACAGACTGTTAAAAATTAAAGTTTTTATCTGAACTTATCTGTTCTTATCTCTGCACCGTCTCTCTATCTCCTCTGTCCCATCCAGGCTCTCAACCGGGGCATAGCCACCGTCAAGGAGGACACGGTGGAGATGCTGGCCAGCTATGGCTTGGCCTACTCCCTCATGAAGTTCTTCACCGGTCCCATGAGCGACTTCAAGAATGTGGGCTTGGTGTTTGTGAACAGCAGGCGCGACCGGAGGAAGGCCGTGTTGTGCATGCTGACGGCCGGAGTCATCGCCTTCGTCCTCCACATCTTGATAGGTGTGTGTTTAAGGGCTCGGGTGATAACACCCTGTGCTTAAACCGCGTCCTGCCCGGGATGTTTTTGGTGGATTTTGAAGTTTTTGTTGACTGCTTTATTTCTCCTGGGAGAATTTACAATCAGATTTTTTTTTCAAAACGGTCACAAAGATGTCTGATATATTGTCTTTCTTTTTCACCTTAGCTTACACAGATTTAGGATACTACATCATCAATAAGCTCCACCAAGTGGATGAATCTGTTGGGCGAAAGACGAGAAAGGCGTTCTTATACCTAGCTGCGTTCCCTTTACTGGATGCAATGGTGAGTGTTTGGAAAAAATTGGGATTAATCCACATGTGGAATCATGTATTTAAGCGCACATGACCTAGAAAGGTTTTAATCCTTTAGTTCTGTTTGATTCTGGTCTCTTCACATGAAAATAGAAAATGAAAGTTTTTAAAATGTAAAATAACCCTTTTGTTAATTTAAATTTTTTTTTCCAGGCATGGATTCATGCAGGCATCCTCCTCAAGCACAAGTACAGTGTCATTGTGGGCTCTGCCTCCATCTCTGATGTCGTGGCCCAGGTAACGAGATGCTTTTGTTTTTTATTCATTTGAAAAAATGCTTCTTTTCAGAGTTTCTACGCCTGAATAAATTTGGGACTTTATTCCGAAGTCTGGGAAAGGAGGAAAAGAAAGTAAATATTAGAATTCTAGGCTTTATTCCTTGTTTTATTCTTTAAATCATCCATCCACACGTCAAACTTCAGGCCCGGGAGCCAAATCTGGCTTTTTATGTGGCCAAACTTTTTGTCACCTGGAGAAAATCATTTCCTCCAGGGCCAGGAAAATTAAAATGAAGCAAATAAAGTGGTTTTAATTTGTTTTACATTTGGAAAGGATTTTGCACATTTGCTTTATTAAAAGAAATTCATCTAGTTTTAAATTCTTTTGAGGTCAATTGAAGAAATGTATTCTCATTTATAAAACAAGGATTTGATTCGCTGTCTTTCAAAACACTTGCTATATTCATCGTAGTTCAAAAATGTAAATAAAAGCAGATTTAAGTGCAGAAAAGTTCACTTGTTTTCCGTTCTGCTTGTAAATATTTGGTTGTAAAAAGACAAATACTTTGTTGTGAGTAAATTATAAAAAGTGTGACATTTGAAATATAACAACCTACAAATGTTGCAGTCCAAACTGTGTTTTATAATATTAATATTAAACATGTGCAGCTCTAAGTAATTTTGGCATGAATAATGTGGTGTTCCCTGCAGATTGTGTTCGTGGCCATTTTCCTGCACAGTAACCTGGAATGCGTGGAGCCCATTCTCATCCCGATCCTCTCCCTGTACATGGGTGCCTTGGTCCGCTTCAGCATCGTCTGTATCGGCTACTACTGCAACATCCATGACAACATTCCAGACTCCAGCGGCCTCGACGTTGGGGTACACTCTGTCCCTTTGGATAGAGGAGTTTTTACAAGACGTGAAGAATGAAAATGAACAAATTGCTCATTTGCTTCTGCAGGGCGACGCAACAATCAAAAAGATGCTCAGCTTCTGGTGGCCACTGGCGCTCATCTTGGCCACGCAGCGCATCAGCCGACCTATCGTCAACTTGTTTGTGTCTCGAGACCTCAAGGGGTCCGCCGACGCCACAGAGGTGCGTGCGTAGAGTAGACATCATGCCGGGACCTCATTATCTATGCACATTTAAGATGCTTTTATAAGCAAAGCTGCTGCTAAAGTTCCCTAATACCTCTTCAGCTGTGTTTGGATTTCAGGGTGTCTGCGCATCTGTAAAAAGTCTTACATTTTGTGTCTAACATTAATGCATTAAAATGTCTTAAATTCATTTTAAAAATGTAAGATGGTACTAAATACATTAATCGCAGATCTTAAATTTTGTTGTGACAGGACTGTTTAATTAAGTTTTTCCTTGTGGAACTTTTCTGTCGTAAAAGTTTGAGTCGCATACAAACCTCTTCTTCTTTCTGTGACTCGAGGTTTTTGTGGCTACCACTAACTCGCTGCTAATGTACCCTTGCTAGCTAGTTAGCTCACTAGCTTTTTGTTTCTCTTAAGGGTACAAAGCCAGGTTCTCAGTTTTTGCTATGCTTGATTGTAACATCTCAAGTTCCCCCAACCATCCCCTATATTTATTTATTCTTTTCAATCTTAAATTTCATTCAAGGTGGCATTAAAAAAGGTCTTAAATTTGACTTGCTGAAACCTGCAGATACCCTGGATTTCCCCAGTTGAAATGCCAGACTCCCTCTGGAGCGTTCTGCCTCACAGAGACCAGCGCAGCTACTAGAGACAATAAGGAAAAAAAGCTGTTTACCAAAAACGAACTGACTGGAAATCAGTGACAGCGCGGACTGCCAGTGGTTTGTTTGAGTGATTCACCACTCAAATGTGAAACTCGGGGCATGATTACACGGCTCGAGAACATTCCTGCGTGGCTTTGCTGTTCCTGCCTATTGTCGCTGGCGAGACAACGGTGAGCTTCAAGGCGGCTGTCCAGAGATGAATCTCTAAAAAAAACTTCTGGGAAAGTGAGAGGTGCCGTGTGCGGCTCCCAGACTGGCTGTTGTTAGGCTGCCGGGGTGGATTTAGCCGGCTGGTATTTTTAGATTTAAAGTGACGGCGCGCGGGTGACTTCTACCTGTCCTGTGTTTGTCATTGCAGGCCGTGGCGGTGCTCACAGCCACATACCCAGTGGGTCACATGCCCTACGGCTGGCTGACTGAGCTCAGAGCCGTGTACCCGGCCTTTGACAAGGTAAACTGGACGCCGCAGTGTTTACAGTTTTATATATTCTAGATGTGGCGTACTGCATGACGACAATTGGACCTTTTTTGCAACAGAACAATCCCAGCAACAAGATGAATGCTGACAGCCCGGTTAACAAATCGCACATTAAAAAGTTTACCTTCTGCTGTCTGGCCCTGTCGCTCACGGTAAGCACAAAAATATTCACACCCCTTAAGAGTTTTTCCCATTTTGTCACATTACAATCACAAATCTGAATGTGTTTTGTGCTAATTGCAACATACTCTGGAGAAAACCCTGCATCTTTCTCCTTGCACTTCTCAATTTCGAAGTGCTTTGTCAGTTTATTAAATAATATGCTAATTTGCATCAGAGCTAAGGTTTCTAGCTGCAAAATAGATCAAATTTCCTTCATAGTATGAATCCATGCAGCACTGCACTGTCTTAGCATTAAAACTGTTTTTTTTTTTTTTCCAAATATTTTTGGCACTTAGATGGACTTGGGTTAGACTGACCAAAGACAGGAAGTGGGTTGGGGACATTTGCAATTATGGGAAAAAGACAGAATACTGAGCAAACTGCAGTTTATTCATATTCATTATGGCTGTCGACCAATTAATGCCTAATGGGAAACAGATTGTATGAAATTAACGAAAAACCTAATCATGTTTACATCATCCAACATTTTCAGTGTTTACATGTTTTCTTGTATGAACAGTTTGCACCACGTCATGAGTTGTATGTCTGAAAGTGCAACTGCAAATTAATGTGCATTGAATGATTTCAGTTCAATAAATCCATAAAACTACCAAAAACTAAATCAGATGGTAGCCAAAACTGCGTTTCAGTCTTCATCTTGCACTATGGGCTCAACTACCCACTAGTTAAATAACTTAAATCAACTAGAAACCTGCTGGTTACACATAAATGAACACATAAGCATGTTTTTGCTTTTCCTTTAGCTTTGAAAAATTGTCATGATCTGACAACTTCACAGTCTTAGAATTTTTCTTTTACCAGTTAGGGGTTTGCAGAAACCCCTAACTGGTAAGCCCTGAAGACCTCAGTGGCTTCAGGGATTGTTTTTGTGTTGAGGCAACAAGCTAACATGTGGAACGGTTTGTTCATAAAAGAGCACAGCTGCTTGATGTTTATAGTTGTTTTTGTGACTTGACTTGTGTTTCATCTGAGGACTCGTATAACCAGCTAGATGTTGTGCTGAAACATGCTGGAATTTCTTTATTCAAGCTGCCTGCAGTCGACCCAGTCAAAAATAAATTCACGATGGGTAAATTATGAAAATCTTTAGAACTTACTGAGCATATTAATGCTCAGAGATGGAGCCTTTATGCAAATAGACTTGGTGTTGGATTGCGGTGATGCAGGCGTCTACATTAGCCTGTTTTTCCTGAAGAGCTGAGCATCAATCCCACCTCAGTTCTCACAATTGGTGTGCAATTGTGCTTTTGCACTCTGCTCCAGTGAGGATAAACAGGAAATCTGGGGTAATGTTTTGGTCTTTAAAAAACAAAGGGGAGGAGACTGTCACGCCAGATGTAGAGTCCTAAAGTTGTCAACAAGAACATGAGGGTGTGTGCAGAGATCAACACGATCCCGACGTGTCGAGACCTGCTGTGATTGTGAACTTATGTAAAGCAGACTAGGAAAAAACCAAAGTGGAGCCGGAGTGTGTGTGTGTGTGTGTGACAGAAATCAACGTGTAATTCAACCTTATGAGAACAAGCTCATCGTTTAGGATGTCTCAGCTTGTTGAGGAGATTGCCACAGCTGAGTCAGAGCAGAAGAAGGCTTTGCCCGAGGCCTTTCAGATTACTCTGATGTGACCGTGTCCAAGTAAAGTGATGATAGAAGGTGAGGTGAACCAAAACTACTAATTAGCAGGTAATCCATTCTCACGTTTTGGTTCAGGAGATCGCCCAATCTTTCTGGAATCCTCATCTTTTCAGCTGTTTTTCATTTTTCTGGTTTACCTTCAACCTGCAGCTCAAAGTGAGAATTAACAGCAGCTGAGAAACGGGAAAACAAGTGACGAGTCTGGTTTCTTCAGCTGGGACCAGTCTGGAAACCAGAGCATAGGGTTTTAAACCCTTCATCAAGCAACTGAAGCTCTTGAAACACCTGAAGTCATCAAAGATTTACTTCAGTAGATTTAGACTTATTACACTGAGAGATATATTTTAGTTGGGTTTGATTATCAGTTGTAGCAAATTCCAGTTTTTCTGAAGATTTTAAATTACACGTGATAATGCGACAAGTATTGGGGGGTATTTTAGATGGAAGGGGGAAAAAAATTGGATTTTAGCCAAACTATTCCGAAAATTTGGGAATAATTTCAACTTTAATATTTTCTGGTGTCAAAGTTAAAAAATTTGCAAAAAGGCAATTTCACATGACTGAAGGTATAAATTTACTACATTTAAACCAGGATATTCCAACATTGGTAGGAACAAAACAACTTGGATCCTTATCAAAATTATAAATTCAGACTTTTGTCACAAAATACCAGAGATCTTCTAAAATTGAGACGATAAATGTCAGGGATTCTCATCTGCTTGTTTTACCAAAGTTCAAAGTGTAGATCCCATAAAGTAATCACTTAAACCAAATGTCTGATGTGTCAGACTTGGTTTTAATATTGTACTTTTCTCCCTTTAATCACAGAATAGCATCCTTTTTTTTTCTTGCAGATTGACAGTTTTTCAAAAACCTGTCGATATTCTACTTTTTTCTTTTAAAATGTGAAATGAATCTAGAAATTTCTGGGCGATTTTTGACAGAAAATGCTTCACTTATTGATGGTATCTGTGGAGTTGGGAGACACAGCCGTTAATAAAGCGTCCTGAATGTCTGAGCAGAACCATGACGCTGATCTCCACGCTACAATGAATTTATAGAGTAATTCATGCAAAATGAACCCCAACAAAATGTTAAATTTATATACTGCACAACACATGCTCAGGCTTTTAATCATGTTGACATTTCTGAGTTTAAAAATCGTTTTTCGTTGGTGGTTTCCTGAGAAACTGAATTTTAGAGTTTGGTAGCCTTAAGCCAGAATCTTACAAATTTAAATGAAATGGAGATTTTAAATTTAAGTTTTGTTAATTGAGCTACTGAAATAAATTCAATTGGATGCACTAATTGAATCCCTGAAGGACTTCTGCAACTCGGCTGTATCAGAGACAAACGGAGGCAGCTTTTGGTTTCTGGAACAAACTTCCAGAAAACCCGAGATTTGCAGAAACCTTTGGCATCTTTAAATCACTACTGGGTTCCTCAGTCATCCTGAGGAACGGATGACTGATTGAAATTAGGGCTGCAGCTTATGATTATTTTAGTTATTGATTAATCTGTCAGTTATTCTGACGATTAATAGGATTAAAAAATGGGCACATTCTGTAGATTTCATTTAAACCCTTAAATGTTTAAAACAATTTTAGAAATGCATTTAGATGTGCAAATGAACAATTAAATGTATTTTTTTTAAATGAAAATAAAAATTTTGCCTAAAAAGCAATGACATGAATCTCATTATCATACGTTTGATCATTTTTTGCTGGATCTGCAGATGAAAACAATACTTCTAACTCAGTCCTTTCTGCTTGACTTAAGATCAATAGAGTGTAGTGCTGTTGATTTAATTTTTGGATTAATTAATAAATAATCTATAAAGAATTTCAACCAAATGAAGCTAAATTTATGGAACCAGAGAATTTTGGGCAATTACAAGGGTCTTAAAAAAATTAATATTTTAAATGCAAAATGTTTATTTTTTATGGCTTAGTTTTAATTACTGCTTTATTTCAGCAAATGGCCTTTTTTTTTTTTTTTTTTTTGAAGAGTTTGTATAATCCAGTCAATTAATTGATTACTAAGTTTTCTGAGAATTATTCGATTCATCACCTGATTAATCGTTCGAAGCTTTTTAAAGCGCAGCGGTTGAGACGGCTTTGCTCTTTGGATCGTCTTGAGCTGCTCGCCGTTTTCCATAACTGAACTGCAGGAATCCACCAGCTGATCTGCTGTTGCTCAGAGTTGCAACACTTGACGAGTCATCAGGGAGAGCTTCTGAAGCTGCACTATGATGCATCTGTGTCAGACAAATGCTCTACTGCCCTGTCTTAGTGGAGAGGATAGTTATCGACCGTCATTTTGAATCCATTTGATGGTTTTCCAACACGTGGATGTTTTATTCATAATCAGATCAGACTGTTTCCTCCTCGGATGCCCTGACCATGGTGCTTTAAGGTGCGATGCTAATACGACTAAGCAGCTCCTTTGTTTTGCCAGAGCTTCAAAGGCCTGAAACGTTCAGCTGCAGTAAAAATCACTAAAGCAGGTCCTGAAGAATAATTGATCTGTTTGTTCCAATGCTCAGCTTTGCTTCGTGCTGTTCTGGACCCCGCGTGTGTCCGAGAAGATCCTGGTGGACATCATCGGAGTGGAGTACACCTTCGCCACGCTCTGCGTGGCGCCGCTTCGGATCTTCTCCTTCTTCCCAATGCCAGGTGAGGTCACAGGTCATGGCTCGTAGGGGAGGCTGAAGGGGGCAGGGCTCTGACTGGCCCTGAAATCTGATTGGCCATCGCCACAAGAGCCGCCAATTAGTTTGATCATATCGTGGCGTACAGAGATTAGTTTTGTCCAAACTCCTAGTCAGTACATGACAGAAATGCTCCTTATGTTGTGTGTTTTTTTGTTTGTTTGTTTTTTTTAAATGGGACATTATTGGCATTAATATGAATGAGATTTCCATCTCTAGTCCTATTGGCAGGTTGATGTTTAATAAGAAAACCAGCCTCAGACTACTGCACCAAGAAAAGAAAACCTTCTTAAAGGGGATAATTAAACATTTATGACTATATTTGTGGTCTATAATAATTTAATAAAAGTTGATTAAGTTAAATAAATTCAGCATATATATATATATATATATATATATATTTATCTAGAAGCTAATTGTGTCCCTAGATAAATTAGCTTGTACCTTAAGTCACTGTAACAAACAAATCTACTGCTAAACAGATCCGTGTGTTTTGTTTGGTTAATTATAGTTTAGTTATTCCACTGCTCAATGTAATCTAAAGCAGCAGTGCATTTAAAACCTCGTACAGTTTGTGCCCCAGCCATTAGAAGAGAACCTGGACTCGGCCCTGTGAGGTGGGACGTGTCCCTGACGCCTCCTTCCTCTGTGTGTTTGCAGTGACCGTTCGGGCTCATCTGACAGGATGGCTCATGACCCTGAAAAAGACCTTCGTCCTGGCTCCCAGCTCTGTTCTGCGTATCGTCGTCCTGATCATCAGCCTGGTTGTGCTGCCTTACATGGGGTAAGTGAACACAGCAGCAGAGTTGACTCGTAGCACTGCGTTCAGAGCAGCTGCTGGAAAAAGAAGAAGAACTCGCCTTCACCGATGTGGAGACGTGATGAGAAAGGCATCAGATTAAAGTAATCCTCTGCTGCAGGGTCCACGGGGCCACACTCGGTGTCGGGTCTCTCTTAGCCGGTTTCGTCGGGGAATCGGCGATGGTCGCCATAGCAGCCTGCTATGTTTATAGACAACAGGTGAGCTTTCACACTCCTCTCCCCGTATCTAGAGCAAGGCGTTTCCTGCCATCTTTAATTATAAACGAAGCGTTCAGGTTGAATGGGAATGTTGACGTTTGTTTTCAGAGACGGCACGCAAAGAGGAAAAGTCTGACAGGAAAGCTGGGAGATGTTTATTCTTAGCACTGATGGGATGTTCAAACAGTGGGACGGATGGTAACCCAACAACATTCTGCAACAAGTCTCTGCGAAAGAGAAATACAAGCTTATTTTTTTCTGAAATTAACGCAGTATTCCTAAAAAAAAGTTTTAACTCATAAAAGTATATAATTAAACCATTTTAAAAAACAGATCACAATTAAACATGCAATTAGAAAAAACAAATGAAGTTCATATTAACATTTTTATTGAATGCCAATTTGTCTAAAAATCAAGGAGTTTTTTTTTTATATTTAATTTATTAGCATAGCAGAACCTTCTAATGAGGTTAGCAGTAGTAATGGTCCCTGAAGAAATGTAATGCTTAGCGTTATATATGGTGCGTTCACTGAAAAGCTGAAGATTGGATGATTTATCTGTGCATTCAAAGTTCTTGTCTGAATTGAGCTGAGATGCTTCTGTTTCCACTGATCGTCTTGCCGATGTTTCTACCTTGTGCCTATATTACATCCAGAAAAAGTGGCTTGGAGGGACTGTCTGATGTTTAGGAGTGACGGTGATCACACACTGGTTGCAGAATAAACGCACAAAGTACAAGGGATTGACGTACAAAGGCTCCCGTTTGTGAATATACAGCAATGAACACCGTAATTGGTGGAAACATCCAGAAGGTCATTACCTTCTGAATTCAAATCAATCATTTGAATTCCTCTCAGACCTCAACCCAACTTCCTCCATTATTGTTATCATTATAGTCACAGTTCTGATTACAGACACTCTCAGTGAGTGCCAGCTGGAGACAAGGTCATTGCTAATGCAACTCACCTTTATGGTGGACAAATTAACACGATAACCCGCTTGAACGTTACCAGGAATGATCTGGTCTGAAAAGAGTATCGACTTTTTGATCTGGACTGACTCCAGCATACTGTGGAAATGTTTATCTCCCATACCAGATGGACCACATTTCTGGAGGCGTAGCCCAGAACACCTGAGGCTGCCAGTCCTGATTGTTGATGCTTATCGCCATTGTTTTTGCTTTTGTTCTCTTAAACATCTTACTGCAAAATTAAATCTGAAGACTTTCGGGACATATCCTATAGGAAACGAAGTTAAAACGGCAAACTTGACTTCATGTTAGTCCACATTTGATCTTAAAAACAGAAAATTTCTTTGTGCCTCTAAACAAGAATGAACCAGCATCAGTTAGAACAAAGAAAAATTGGAAAATGAAGATTAACCTCAAAGTGAGACATGTTCTGCGTTTCACACATTTATGATCTGGTTTAATAGTAACGTTCATAGTACATAAACAAATGCAACATATAATTATTATTTCCTGAACATGGCCTGTATAATTATGGTTCCTGTTGTTCTTGTTCCTTTTGTGCTAACTAATCTAACCGGTTGCTGGATCTCGAGGAAAGCTTTTTCTATATATATATATATATATACACATACATACAAACGTAGAAAATGCTGAAATCCTCCTTTAACCCTTGATTCACCTTTAAGTTGACCTTACACTTTTTATCTAATAATAATGATGAATCATTTCACTGCATTGAATCGTTTCAACAACTTCAGCTCCATCTATTAAAATGTTTTTCATATTTAAAACAAATATTTTCTGTTTTAAAGTCTGATTTTTTTTTTTTTTTTTTAAGGAGAAATCCCCAATATATACTAAAAATAAAGTTTTCAGCATTAATCCACTCGATGTGGCACATTTTCAATTAAATAAAAACTTTATTTATCCCAAAAGAAAGTTAAATTGATTCACAGCATCCAATTATCTTCAGAGTCATTGTGCGTAGGAAACATCTCCAGTAGCAGTCAGTCTTTCAACGATTTTTAAGAGGCTTCTGACTGAAAACTGTTGCGTTTTTTTTTTTTTTTTTTTTTAGTTCTCACTTTCCAGGTAGCAGAGACGATATTCCACTGTAACATGTCTGTTGTTAGAAAGCTTCACTAATCCACCTCATTTGCTTTTGCCGCATACATTTAAATCTGTCTGGCCGTGTGATTGGAAAGCCAGACTATCTTTGCAAATTCTTCTACTTTGCAAAGATTTACAGTTAGTGGAGGTTCTGCAGGGTCCAGTTTATTGTGTCGTCACGTAGGAGCATATTTATTTAACCGCTGCGTTTTGTCAGCACTTATCAGCAGTATCTACTGTGCAGCTGCAATCTTTTTTCTCACTTTCTTCGTTGACGTCTGAAAGCGCATTTCTCATTCCTGTTCTCAGAGGAACAGCGAGATGTCCAACGAGCTGGTTGTGGAGGGAGGCGACTCCCCCAACCAGATGGACGCCATCGAGGAGCTCCAGGTGGAAGAGGAGGCGGAGCAGGAGTGAGCGTCCAAAGCACAGGAGGACGACCTTGACGAGGAAGGTCTGCAGAAGACGAGGCGGCTCGGACTGGGGAAAACGTCCGAGGCGTCAACCTGCACACTATCGAAACGCACACTGTAAAGAAAGCCATGCACCTCCAACCCATCTGTGTAAATACTGTCTCTGGTTAGCCCTTTCCCTTTAGCTGGGTGTGTATCCTTTCCTAAGTTTTCACTGGTTAAAAAGGGAAACCGACACGGGGGAAATTTCTCCTCAGCAGCAGGAACGATGAGCCGGGTGTTTGTGGAGTTGCCAAAAAAACATAAAGAAATAAAAAAAAACTAGAGCTCAACATTTCATGTTACTTTATCAGTTTAGGCAGCGGGACCTTGTTGGATTCAAACGCAGACACAATGTGGAACTTATTGGGTTGTGCAATCGTGTTTTGCATACAATGGTGTACAGATTCTTGTTTATATTGGATTGTGTATATTTAATTGCTGCAAGGGGTCAGGAATCCCTCATCAAACCACTGTGTGTTCAAGAATAGCTCTCTGTTTCCCTTTCAATTCTGTCTGGGAGTTGGACCCACTTTGTTTTGCCAAGCCTTTTTCCTGCTAGTATTCAGACTGTCGTATGTATATACTGTATAGGCATTCTTATTTACAAATAAATTGCTTTATTATTATTAACCTTTTCTGTTGTCTGGAATTATTGGAGGCAAAATTTAAATGGGATTGAAGTCAGGACTTTCCTGCTTTATTCATTCCTAACCCAGATGTGATGCATGTCTGGACCTGATCGTGTCCAAGTTCCAAACATCTGACCAAATCCGTCAACTTCGGATGAAAGACGAAGATGGACTGAGATGGCTTTGACAATAATGTCTGAAGAAACATGAAACAAAGTTTAAAACTGACTTATTTTGAACCCTTAAACAGGTTAGGATATGTCTATGGGCTATGCAAAATATGTTCTCATTTTTTTGCCTGAAAAGCTTAGATAATCTTTGAAAAGCATCAGTTGAGCCTGCTGCTCAACCAAAAAAAAAAAAGGTTTTTTTTTTTTTTTTTTTTTTGATCTACTGGCTTTTTATTTGAAACAGAAATTGCCAAGTATGAAGACATGTGGTAAAGGTCAACAGGTCGGGAGTTGAACCCGTGACGGCGGCGTCGATGACTGAGACCTCCATCATGAGCTCTATCTGCGGCACATCCACCGTGTTACGAACTTTGCCAACATGAACAGACAACAGGCCAAAACTTTTTCCAAAATGTTCCATTTATTTCAATGCCAATAAAAACTGACAGTGCAAGATCAGTCCTGCACAATAAATCGGACAAGTTTTAGACTCGACACAAATGACCAACATTCATTCACATTGTGCATCATTTCTAAGGCAACATGGAGGACCAAGCAAGCTTTTTTTTTTTTTTGTTTTACTTAAATCCTGTGGCTGGTGGTTGAAGCATTTGCCAGTTTTTTTTTTCAGCAACATCGGTATGTTTCCTTCCTTAGCTTGGTTAAAGGCAAAATGTTACTCACTGAGTTTGACACACACAAAACACAACAGTTAGAAATCACACGTCTGAAATGGAGGCTGCCATTAATCCTCCGAGTCTTCTGATCCTGTTCAACTTAATCAATCAGTAAACTCTTCATTGACTAATTCAGCCGTCTTAAATTAACCTTCACACCAAATGAAAATACTTTTTTCTCCACCATCAAAACAATAAATAAAACACAAAAAATTCCAGTGTAAACATGATATATTCTTTTTTCTTTTTTTTTATCTCAACAGTTTTCCTGGCCAGCAAACTGATCTGGGTAGAACTGAGACGATCCAAGAAAACTGAATGTGTACAAATACCAAAGTAGAAAACAAAGTTCTGACAGTACAGTGCATACAAGAGCGTTTGGGGACAAACATCTCGTACAGGGTCTCAAATCACCACGTTTAAACAGGAGGTGGTTACGTTTTGGGATATATGCTTCGGCGTCAACTTGGCTCAGACGAAAGAGAAAAAAAAAAACCTCCAGGAGTGGAGAAGATGGATGAGAGTGGAAAACAAACAGGGAGGAAAATTATTATTTTTTTTTACACTTTAATCCCTGTCCTAATAATTTAGTCACATTCTTCCACCGACACATCCGTTCTTTAATTTACTGACTCATCCAGCCACTGATTGACCATATATTCATCCATCCATTCACTCATTAACCAGGCGTCCTTCCATCCCATTCATCCATGGTTTCATATTTTACAATCTGATCTCTGTTGAAACATGAAGTTTTGTATTTATTAATGTGTTTAAAGAAATTAATTGAGAAGTCTGGAAATTTGACAAAAAAAAAAAAATCCAATAGAAACCAAACATATTTTCACCTCAGATGCTCATTTGTCTTCTGTAAACTGGTCTGGCCCACAAACAAAACAAAACAAAAGTCACTGAATTAATAATTTCCCTTCCTACATTAATTATTAAACTAATTAATTATAAAATGTTTCCTCACAGAACTAAATCACAGAGTAATTCATGACTCTGTGTTCATGAATGTTCAATGTGATTCAGGTTCTTTTGTTTGCCATTATTACACTAAAAGAAAAAAACCTTTATGGCACATAAAAAATAAGATTATGGAAAAAATAAAAGGAATGTTACGATGGCACTAACTCGAATAAATCATTCGCCCACCCCGGCTTATTTAACGTTGATCTGTTCTTCTTTTGAGACAAACTAACAGCCGACCAGCCTTGGTTTAGTAAACATACACAGTGGAGAATCTGAGACTTTTTGGACAGAAGCCAGGACGCATATATCCCAGCGTTCCACCTGGAGTTGGCATAAACGTGCCACTCTGATAGACCTGAGGGGCGTTTGTACAGCAGGTGGGCTTCCTGCAGCGTCAATCAGCTGGCGGTCAGCTCCTCGCCGGGCTCAGCAGCTTCAGCGACCGGCACATTGTAATGGCGGTCGTCCTCCGTGACGAGGCACACGGACGGCCAGTCGTCCCGGTGGTCGTCCGGGTAGAAGGTGACGAACTCCTCCGTGTTGGCCTTGTACAGTCTGTAAACCTGAATGGTGTGCTGCAGGGCGTAGCCGAGCAGGAACATCTCCACCTGCACACGAAGGACAAAAGCAAATCATTTGTCAGAAGTACAAAAGACGTTGGAGAGACGAATCAAATGGCAGCGTGTTTAATCAGCTGGGTGGAGCGGTATTGTGGAGGGTGCAGCTGGAAAAGCTTTCATTCATGTGTTGCAAATAATTATATCTGCAACAACTAAAAACACGACTCAAGCACCTGCATGTTTCACTGAACACAGTTTATGAAAAACCCTCCTCCTGTTCCAACGCACATCCATGAACGCTGCTTTTGTTTGCAGCTTTTATTCAAATGTATTCAAAAAGTCCCAGAATCTCTATTTGCTGCTCAACACACAAACCCAGAGAGCCGAGGGCGTCGGCTGTACCTGCTCCAGCCCGGCGCTGAGGCCCACATGCCTGAGGTGGTTGGAGAGGAAGGAGCGCGGGCAGACGGATGAGTCCCGCGCGAACAGCAGCCAGCAGAAGAGAGGGACGTCTTGACCGGCCTGCATGCGGCCGTGCAGCTCCGCCGCCCTGCCCAGCATCAGCAGCTTCAGCGCCTCCAGCATCCCCAGCTCCTCCTCCTCGCCCTGGAAGAGCCGCTCGCAGAGCCGCTGCCGCTCCGCAGAGCCGGGACGCTCGGCAGCCGCCTGCCACTGGACAGGAATCAGGAATTTACTTTGTGGTCAAGTGTTTCATTTTCTTCTGAAAGTTATCTTTCTTTACTATATTTAAAAGTAAAGAGAAAAAAAACACTTTATTTTATTTTTTTTTAATCTCAATTTTTTTTTACCTTTAAATTGAAACAAAGTTAGCCATATTTCAATTTTATATACAATCCATATAAATTTATCTTTTAAAATACTGAAACTTCATTTTTTCATTAATTTAACTGCATTCACTTACTTATTCACATATTTTTACTTCAAATAAAACAAATTTAAAATGATTTATCTGTTAAAATAGACAAACTTGATTATGTGTTAATACTTGTTAAATATTTTTTTGTTTTACATTAAACAAAAAATGTAAAATAATTTTACATAAATTATTTTTATACATGCTGTTTTGAAGTATAAATTCTTTAAATATTAATGTTATCGACAACAATAATAATTGCATTTCTATTATTTATTCCCTTATTTAGATTTCAAAATAAATGACATTTTTCTGATTGATTTATATCATTTATAAACTTCATATAAATTTTAAGCAACAGCAGATTTTGGTATCAAAGTAAATAGAAAATGAAATTTATTACATCTTGATTACTGTTGATAATTAGCAAATCATTTTACTTACAAAGTAATTTCAGAAATAAAAAAAAAACATACCAGGTGCTTCACAAGAGTAAAAGAAATGATTAAAAAAAACCTACTAATTAGCTAAATAATCTACAAAATCAGTAAATCACTGTAATCAAAATAAAAGCATAAATGTGGGAACTATGTTTCTACTGCTGAATCAAATGATGTGCAGGTTTAACATTAACTGGTTACTGGGTGCTGTGAGGACCCAGTAACCAGCAGTGGTAGTTTATCCAGGTCAACTACCCTCTGGGGGCTGCACCACTAGAATGGATTAGTCTAAGACTGCGAAGCAGGACCGGCTTCACTGGATTCATTCCAGGTTTCTGACCTCATCCCGCCCACACTGACCTGCTGTGACTCCAAGGAATTTACTGCAACGCTTTTGGCAAATTGGTTTATGTGGGGGGTCAGCCTGACCACAAAAATCTCACTAAGCAGGTGAAGCAAACGATAACTCACACAAAAATGCACACACACCTCCAAATTGCTCATAGGCTGGTAGCTGGGAGACAAGGGAAAGCTTGGAAGTTTTCCACAATGCCAATTTAAATGCAAACTGTATGTGTTAGGCTCTCAAAACGATAAGGAGGAGAAGGAACCAGCTGCTCATGAAGCTGCAACTGGAAGGAGCAATAATTGAAATGCAATAATTGAAACTGATGGCAGAAGTGCGGAAATGTCCATGCTTCAATTCTACAGTTTGTAGATAAACATTGTGCAAATACAGATGCAACATTTTGGTGGGGAGGCTCAGAAAGAAGAAGTGAAATACCGATTTGGAGAACGCAAAGGACATCATGAAAAGCAGGTGTCCCAAATTTGCTGCAATCCGGTAGCAGTCACGGAGCTGCTTATTTCACTGTCTTAATGAAAAACTGTCTCAGAAACACCTTAAAAAGACTACAAGTTGTAAAGTTTTTGTTAAATAACTGAGGTCTGACCCAATTAAAATACCTCAAGGAGATGAAAAACAACTAAAACACAGATTACAGCTGCAAATGGTGACCTTTGAATTTTTCTTTTACATGCAACTGAGTGCAAATAAAAACAGGTGTGGAAACATTTGACCTTAACCTGCAATCTGACTCAGTTTCTTTAGTTCTGGAAGTTTCTTCAAGAAATGCAGAGAGAAGAAGAACAGCTGAATCTCTGCTCCTGTCTTCTTTCATCAGTTACTGATTTGGCCGCTGTATTAAGTTCCTGGACGTGTCGGATTAAGTAATGACCATCCGTTATATAACAGCACAGCCTTTAGCTTCAATCAACAACATTTCATTTAGCGAAGCACATTGTGTTCACTTTTCCCACTTAGACAAGCTAAACTATGACATAACAACAGAGACGTGACTTTGAGACTACCTTCAGGAGTTCCCATCCTTTTAAGAAACACCTGAAGAAGCAGCCTCCCTTTAACGTAAGGCAGAAATCAAACCAAGCTGTGGAGATAATGATTAACACCCTGGAGTCGATGGTGGACTCGAAAAGCTCAGGGGTTTGCTGGCGTTTCCTCTGAGCTGATTTGCAGTCGGTACCGTTTTCCGGAGCAGCTCCATGTAGCCCTTCAGCCGCTCAGTGGGATCTCCGCTGCCGTCTCCAGGGACGTGCTGCCCAGGAAATCGCCACTGGCTGATCAGCCCTTCCTGCGCCTCGAGTTGTTTTGGCAGCTGTAAACAACAACAACAACAAAAACCCACAGAAAGTTAAAACGGTCAGTTTTTAGTGCCTCAAAATGTTGTTCATAAAACTGTTTTGATTTTAAATCCAGGAAAAGTGAAACAATCTGCCAGTGGAACGAGACATTGTGACATTTCACTTTGATCACTTTTTAAATAAAAAAAGTAGGAAAGAGTTACTGAAATCAAGCTCATATTTCTTGCTGAAAAGTTACTTTTGAGTTAGTCCACTTGAAGTAAGACAAAACTAAGATATTTGCAATAGAAGCTTCACCAGAAATACTTGGTATAATTTTGTATTTTTGCAGTGCATCACAGAGCCCTATTTTCATTACATGTGAGCACATCTGAAAAGGTGTGAGCGAGGAAAACAAAAAAAAATGGGTCAAATTTCCAGCAAACTGCTGTGAGACGCTGCTGGACGGATATCCAAAACGTTTGATCCAAGTCTCCTAACTAGTAAGGAAACATAACCTTCTAAATTTAAAGAATATTTTAGTAACTGTTTAAAGATGTGAACCTTTACCGTTAGAACTGTGTCGTCTTGCAGCCACTGAGGCACCTGGACGCTCTGGGACAGCACCTGGAACAAGGTGGCTCTCAGGGCGCAGTAGTTGTCCCCTCTGACTCTCCTCAGGTGGCTGAACTTGGCAGACATCTCTTTGTACCCCTGCAGCAAAACCACAGGAAGCCCCTCAGACGTTGACAGACAAAACCCTGCCGTCAGCAATGTGGAACGCTTCTTCCAAAGCCACCAACTTTTCTGATGAGAGCGCTTTTGGCAGTGTTTCCTTTCCATTCCCTCTCGCTGTAAGACAGGATGTCCACAGCCGGAGACAAACTGCAACTGTCCTGAACCTTCAAACCTGGGAGGAGACCACCGGGATGTTATTTACATGTTTCTGCATCGATGTGAGGACATAAAGGCAAAGCAGAAACTGAGAACATTTACTTTCTGAGTCAGATGTTTGCCGTGGTTCATGACTCACTGCAGACAGCTCCTCTTCTCCACGGTACAAGTCTTCCTCGCTAAAGGGAAACAAGCATTTAGTCATTTTTACGGTTTATTACAGCAAAACTGAACCAATAAGTATATAGTTGGAGTTGTTTCCAACACTGGTGGAAGGAAGGTTTTATCTCTGCAGCTGGTGCTGTTGTAGAGAACATGGAGTATTAACTAAATGCTAAAAATAAACAGAACCGAAATAACCACTAAGGTTCTGCTTCTTTAAGAAATTAGGAATCTGTGGGAAGACTTAGATATTAGTATTACTGCTCACAGATGCAACCCATCCGATCTGACCTGCAGCTGCAATTACAGATAATTCAAAGTTGAATCCTCACAGCATTGACCAAGAGGGGTAGAGTACAAGATTCAGATTTCTTTGTGTTGGTCTACAAAACACACTGAAGTCTGAGGTTGTAACGGGACAATCTCAACACTTCTTGCAAGGCAGAAACTGAACCCTGATTCCATTTGAGACCCAAAACGATTTTCACAGACCCGTCATCCAGACCGTCTTCCTCTCCTGCATCGAGCTCAACGTCGGCCTGTAAGTCTGAGGTTCCAAGCTGCTCCTGGATCGCAGGTCGTTTCTCAACCGGAAGATCCTCCATCTGGGTTAAACTGTCCTCCACCTTGTCCTGCTTCTTTACTTCATCCTCATTCTCCTCTTCTGGAACATTTTCTCCAGTTTCCTCTGCAGGACTCAAACCCTCAGGGTCTCTGTTTTCTTCCTGATTCGACTGTAAGCTGCAGAGAGAATCCACATTTATATTCTCTGTATGTCATGTGCTGCACTTTAATCAAAAGTTGAAGCAACAGAAAGCTGCATGCATGCAGTTTTCCTGCAAATGCTGCAAGGAAAAGATGTCTAAGCGGTTTCTTGCTCCCCCTACTGGCCAGGAGAATTAATTAAAAAAAAAAAAAAAACACACAAGGGCTTATGTAAACATGTCTCCTGTTTTCATTCAACAAAGCGTGAACCTGCTGACCTGTCCTTGGCCTCTGCTGCAGATGCGGCGTCTGGCATCGTGTCTGAGCCGACGGAGTCCAGATTCTCCTGAGTTGGGCCGACTCCTGCGGGCTCCGGTCCAGACGCAGGAGGCTGAGAGATAACATGGCTTTTTGGGTCCACAGGATCGACGTTGCACTCCGCAGAGCTGCACGCAGAAAGACAAACATTTGTGCTGAACGACTAAACATCAGGTGAACTTAATCTACTTATAGATATGATTGAGGCCATTAATCATTAAAGCAGCGGTGAACTTGGGACAGAAAAAAGCAAATATTATGCAATGAAAGAACTGGTAAACTATGTAAGTACATATATAGATGTTTATTTCAGCTCTCATATGGAGTCAGGTCTTTATTCTCACAGCAGTTTACTTAAAAGTGAGATATAATAGCATATTAATCCAAATATATCCTCCCACAGATAAAAAAAAATAGTTTCTAAAGAACATTCGACTCTGGAACTGGGAAATATTTATAATATCCAAAACAAACAAACAAAACAACTGAAACAACAATAATTGAAATGGTATATGAAGACACAGGAACCAAAATTGTGTTTAAAAAATTATTAATCATGCAGCTTAGACGGGGAAAGCAGGAAAAAGTGCCAGTTTGGACTTTTGTTGAAAAGAAAATGCTGCAAACATTTGTTGCGCGAAGTAAAAAGACTATCTCTTCAGCGATATTAAAGGGGAGCATCTCTAACAATTGTTGTCCAAATAGAAATTAATTTATTATGTGATTAATTGAATTATTGACGGTTTTCTTACACTTCACTTTTGCAACATAATATCTGAAAACTCAGTGTGTGAAAACCAGCAGAAACCAGATCCGGTTACTGATTCCATCCTGACTAAAAGGTTTAAAATACAAACATGGACTAAATGATGTTCCCATGTTAACCTACTAGCTGGCAGCGTCCGTGTTTGTCTCCTGGCTGACCGCAGAGGTGGACGCCTCCGGAGCGCTTGGCTCTGATAACGCCTCATTATTTCGTGTGAACTCCTCCGACGGTTTGGCCTCGGCACCGATGGCAGCGTCTCCTCCGGAACCGGCGTGAGAAGCCCTCGCCGTATTGTCCTCTGTTGGCCTGTTTGACTCAGGAGGGGGGAGGTTTTCTGGAAGGGCAGATTCGGGTTCTGGCGAGACGGGATCCGAGACGTCCTCCTGCCCTGCGGTTAGACTTTGTTTTTCTGTTTTCAGCTCTTCGGCGGCGGCCAAAGCTTCCTGGGCGTCAGGTGCAGAGATGTTTTCCTGCGTCGGATTTAAAGTGCGTTGATCTGCAGCGGCATTTTTCTGTTCCTCACGTTGCGTGCCGGCGGTGCTGTCTTTGCTTGGCGAAGTGTTTGCCTCCTGAAGGCTTTCAGTTTGTAAATGTCCATTTCCCTGAGTGGTGTCGGATTCTCTGTGTGTGTTCGGTGGCTCCTCCTTGGTTTCCTCAACACTGCAAGACATACCACAGAATGAGCGAAGCCCCAGAACACAACAACACCCCTGAGACCTCCAGAAAAGCACAAATAAATGAGCAGCATGAGAGAAAGCTCTGAGGATTCTCCCGAATCTGGAGGTGGAGAGGAAGCAGAAAACTTTCGATCACTGCAGCCACTTTTTAATGATCATTTCTTGACATTTGTCACCAATTCATGAAATGACGCGACTGTTTCTTGTTGACAAACCCTTAAAGGACAGGTGGAAGTTCCCCCGGCCCTGTTTGCGCCCTCTAACGGGATTTAAAAGTTATTTGTTGATGCAACCCGTCCCACGGATACCACAAGGGGAAATTTGTCTGGTTCCCCTGAAGTTGGCCAGCCATGTTTTATAGATTTATTCACTAAGAATTCACTAAGCAAACAAAACCGAAGCGAGAAGAAGCTGACTCTCACCTCGTGTCTTCGCCGTTTTCTGGACCACAAGTACCAGCACCCGAGGCCTTCGAGTCGTCTTTCAGCAAACCGTTTCGTTCCTCCATGCTGCCGCAGGGAAGTTCAGCTCCAAAACAACAACGGTTCCCCATCTGCTCGGGGGGCAGGCAGACCCGGAGTTTTACGAGTCCATGGCGGAGGGGTTCAGGGTCTCAGGAAGAACCCATGGTGCTGCAAGGTGAATGTAGAGACACCTACAAGCAAAACATGAAGCATCAGCGACAGGAGAATGAGATGGATCAATTCGTGCAGCACAACGCTGCTCTAATTCAGAAGTTCCAGATTATTTAACGTGCAAGGACACATGTTTTAGATGCATCTTCTTCAGGCCACATGAGTCACATGACTGCATTACTTCCTCAGCACGCGGCAGGAACCTGTTACTGACAAATTAGGCCAGGTGTTGCAGAAAGGAAACACCTAAAGCATGCAGGACAGAATGGGTACTGAGGAACATAATACCTCACTGTGTGAAGTATTATTTTTAGATATAAACTCACTTTAAAATGCACCCAACTGTGTGTGACTCAGCCGCTCTTGCTGCCAAGATTCCTCTCAAGTCAAGTTTATGTGTACAGCTCATTTCAGCAGTTCAAAGTGCTTTACACCATAAAACATAATACAGGAACCAATTACAGGAACATTACATTTTGACACATGCCTTCACCGTGAAGATATTAAACAGGAAGTGTCCCAGGATTGAACCTGGGGGTACTCCACATGCAACTTCTGTCTGCACAAATTAAAAATGACCTACTGACACAAACAAGTCTCCGTTCTTATTTCCAGATAAACTGAGGAACATTGCGGCCATCGAAATCACACAACCCAAAAGCAGCTTGAACAACCAAAATAGCATTTCTATGAGTATTTGCAAAACTAATCTTATCAGATTTCCTGACATTTGACTCATGGCCCACACAGTCATATCCTTGAGCCTTCAGAAACCACACTTGCATTAAAAAATCTCGTCAATATTCTTCTCTATTTTGAAGTCTAGTATTTAAATTGATTATTAAAATCCCAGTTTAAAACACAAAAGCGATTTTAACACCTACAGCTAGGCGAGACAACTCGGATCAGTCAACAAATACCTCAGATTCTTGTTTATGTTCACGAATTAAGAAGAACACCTGATAAAGCTGCGCCTCATTGTTAATATCAACCCAAGGAAGTAGCATGTGTATCACAAGCAAGGCAAACTTAACAGAATCCACCTGTGTTGGAAAACTACAGTAATTATAGGTGAACTTACCTTGTTTTTGTTAAACTGGAGATTAAACGCCAAACCCTCAAAATCATGAAGCTCCAGTTCTTGTTTCACTTTTACTGAGCGGAGTTAGCCAGCTAGCTGCTGTGAACTTAAAACACAAACACGAGTGACAGCAGCTCATTTAAACCGCAGCTGCCACAGTGGGTAGCTCTCCTTTCCAGCGTGTCACCGTCCGTCAACACGGAACATTTCTGAAAACATCCGTATTCCCCGTATTTTGAACGGAACATCTGCTCACGATGATCCCTAGCTTAGCCGGAGCAGCAGGTCATGGCTCTTGTGATGCGCTGCTCGCGACAAGCCGGATCTTTGTGTCGGCTCGTTGAACTGAACGATCTGATAAGTATGGATTTGGAAGTCGTATAACAAAACAAGCAAAACCAGTCCCTTACATTTTTAGTTTCTGCTTCTGGTAGCTTCCTTTATGTGTCATCGGGGAAGAGTATCTGCCATCTTTTAACTGTGTCATGAGCAATCTCCACTACTTTCACGAACGTTTTCTAAAGCACATTGTATTACAAATTGTGTTTGTTAAGCACACATTTAGTGTTCAATAACATTTCTCACAACATCAGGTCCTTTATTCTGTTCTGATAAGAAATCTTCCATTTGTTTATTCCACCATGAAAAAGAAGATAATTCATTGTATGTGGTGTCCAGAAGAAAAACATTAATGGGCAGCATTACAAATGAATAAGTTCAATTTTTTTTTTTGCTTCTTTCTAATGTGAGATGAAAATCAAATGTGTAAAAAAATATATCTTACCACCTTTCATGATGGAAGTATGTAAAAGTAGCTCTGATTTATTCTTTTTGGAGACTTTTGTTTATTTGTTAAAGTGTTGCATGTTTTAACTATTATTCCCTCTGGTTTCGGATGCTGTGCAGATTAAAGTAGTTTTACTCTTACTCTTTTACATTTTGACTATTATTTCAATGTATAATTGTCTCAAAATCTTAAATAATACATGAACTATGACCCCAAACCTCAGAAGAGTTGAAAATGAAGCTTCTTGGATGCAGAAGAGGACCAAAGATCAGAGAGAAAAAGATCAGCCACTCTCTTCCATTAATCATAATGGGCAAGGATCATATCTTCCAAGTCCCTCTGCCTGTATTTCTAACTATACGACCAGAATATATTTGTGTTATACATATGTGTATTCAGAGATGCTAAATAAATAACAAAAGCAGTTTTAGCTTTGAAAGCTACAAAGGGTGTGGGATCCAGAATTTCTAGCTCTTTTGACTAAGATAGGCCAGATTATTCGGATCCAAGCAAAGAGCCGGAATTCCCATCACTACACCGCTTGGTTAGAGCGCATGACGTCATAGTCGTGTACGCCGACAATTTTGCTGCAGCCAAGCAGCTTTTGGAAAACCCGCCTGCTCACAGGTGCATGTTCGTTCATTTGTTAATATTACATTAAATAAAAACAGGAAGACAGTCATAAAATTTTTTAAAAAATATGAAATAAAATAGTTTTATATGGTTTTG
This sequence comes from Poecilia latipinna, assembly GCF_001443285.1. NCBI lineage: Eukaryota > Metazoa > Chordata > Actinopteri > Cyprinodontiformes > Poeciliidae > Poecilia > Poecilia latipinna. The sequence continues at coordinate 46,928 of NW_015112743.1, forward strand.
AATTTTTATTTTTTTAAATATTTATAAAAATTCAGGATGGATTGAAAAAGTAAACAATCCTCTCAGTGCTGCCTGCTTTGTCCAGATGACAGTAAATTTGATTTTGTAACTTTATAGCTAAATTTTACATAGAGAACACAGCAAAATTGTGGTAAACATTGTTTTTTTATATTCAAAACTTTCCAAAATAACTTAGAAAACCTGTTAATGTACAGTATTTACATGAAACTTATTTCAGTTTTGTGTAGAAAAGTCTCTCAATCCTGGTCAGATCACAGCAGTTCAGGTATTGTCACATGTTCCTCAGCTCCTCTATGTGGCTGATCAGTTCCTGCGGCAGCTCCAGCTCTGAAGCCAGATCTATGCAACGCTGCACGAGGAGGTCCAGACCTCCAGCTGACCCCGAGGCGGCACAGCCGGACTCACAGCGGAGATTCTGCTGAGTATGAGAACCCTGCAGGTCCATTTTCTGTTCACTCCTGCAGAAGTCCGTTTCTTCGCAACCTGCGGGTTTCACCTCCAGATCCTCCATGCTCTCAGAGACGTCGCTCACGCTGGGAGGAGGATTCTCCAGAGTTTTCCTGATGCCGTCGATGATTCCCTCTTGGTGCTGCGTCACTTGCTGCAGGAGGTCGATCAGACGGGACGGGACGGGCTTTTCTGGATGCTGGACCTGGTACCAACACCATACAGCGCTGCCACAAAGAGGACCCAGAGTCAGAAATACAATGACACAAAGAACAGAGCAGGACAGGATTCAACTGTGGAGGGAGAGACTTCTATCACTGCAAAAACAAAAGAGACTCAGGATGTTTCTAAATGAAAATGAAGCTTTGACTAAAGAAAGCCAAAGTCAGAATTCAGGGTTTTTAATTATCTAGCTAAACCCGTTATTTATCCCTGTTGGACCATTTATGCAACCAAACTTCAGTGATTTAATTCTGAAGGCATTAAAAGTAGTTAAAAGCTTTCATAAAAGCCAAAAAGTTGAAAGGAATTGTATCAAATCTAAAAAATGATTGGTTTTGTGTAAACTTCTGATTATAATATTATTAAGTCTGCGCACAGGTCTCTTTATCTTCTTCAAAATCCATCTTTTTCAAGATCTCTTTCTCTTTCCCACTGTTTATTCAATGTCACATGCTGTTTTTATTTTAATTATGTAAAGCACTTTGAAATGCCTTGCTGCTGAAATGTGCTATACAAATGAAATTTGATTGATTGATTGATTGATTGATTTATATCAAAAAGTGAATCTTTTTGGGAACAGAGTCTGCGCAGAAGACCCCGCGAGAGTTCTACTGCAGTATTCAGAAACCTTTAAGGAACATTCCTGATATCTAGTGTATCCCATCTATCAAATTTGTTTAATATTCTTACCTCACAATGCCTCTGAGTCGACCCACAGCCACAGTCTGAGCTGCTCCTTCTCTGAATCCCATGTTAAACCCCATCTGAAGCGAGGCCTCCTCTCCGGCATTCACTCCGTCCACATAACCATCCTGTTCAAAACATCCAGCAGTAAAAAACAAAACATAAAACAACCATCAGCCATGAAGTCAGAGAAGCACACCACAGTCTCAGCTCGGAGAGCTGAGCTAAAGCTAACTTCACCTTGATCCGTTTCTTCATGTTGGATGCCCACTCTTTACTCTGTAAATAAAGATCGTCCGCATTCTCGTCGAACACGTCTTCAGCGTTGGACGACGCAGCTTTTACCCAAGACATCACGAAATCTGCTTAAAAGCCCGTGTTTCTGTAACTTCCGACGTTTAAAACGCATCTGAAGAGCCGGTGGTGTAGAGGCAGATTTAGCTACCTCAGCAATCCTTTATCGGTGACGTCAAAAACTGTTGCTGATTTTCTTTTTTATACCGCCATCTGCTGGACTGGAGTGGAGAGGCAGACTATATTCAACAGAGAAGGAAAAAAAAAGAAGAAAAAAAGAAAAAAGAAAATAAAGAAAAAATAACTACTTTTGTAAAAGAGCTTGGTTATTGTTTTAACTTTAAAAAGTCTATCTTTATTTATTTATTAAAATGGTTTTGTCGATATAATGTACCCCAAAATACCAATACTAGCTTTACAGGAATATACCAAAGTCCACAAAACATAATAAAGTCTGAATAAATAAAAATGGAAATAAATGTAAAAAACCCTAAATTTCTTTAACTTTGAATCGCATTTTCTATATTCTTGTTTCATTCTGATTTTTAATTTCATTGTTTATAATGACATATTCCTCATTTAAAGAATTCCAGTTACCTCTTTCTTATCGCCAATCTAAGTCAAGCATCAGCAATCTCTGCAAAATTATATGTATTTTTTTTTGTACTACAGACATTAAAATCTGCCAGTTCTATTTATACCGATACTAATATTAATTCTTTTAAAGTGCAATAGTCTAGCTTTTGGGTTTGGTCAGTGACTGTGACTGATAAAACCTGCAGGGGACGCTGCAGACTCACTTTAAAAACGAACGAGTTTCAGCATTAAATGCTGTTAAGAGATTATGTATTAGTTCCTTTAAGTTATATTAGTTCCTCTTTCTTTTAAATCCTCCAGATGTTTTTATTTTTATTTCATGTTAAAATGTTGCTAGATTTTTTTTTGCGTATTTATTAAAAGTTATTTATTTATTTACACTTTTATCAGACACAAGATTTTGAAAAAGCACAATTTAATTTCCCATCATTTGTAGCCGTTTTAAAGGAAAAAATTAGGCATTTGGACAGTTTCTAATTAATTCATACTTTAAATATCTGATTAAAATAACATTAAGTTGTTTACATTTCTTGCTTAAGAAAACAATAGAAAGTCCACAGTGTAAAATAAATGTACATTTCATTGAAATGAATGTAAAGTGTTTTAATGATTTAATAGTGTATAAGAAAAATAAATGAAAGTACACTGATTTTCTTCTTTGATAATTTCTCATCTAAAAACATGTTCTAAGAAAAATCATTTTATATGCAGCATTGTTTTTATGTCCAACAGATTAACAATGTAAGCAAAACAATGAATGACAAATAAATTGAGTTTACGTTTCCATGAGAAATGTGCTGTTAGAGCATCAGGAGTATAAATGGTCTGCTCAAATCACCGTCCAGTGCATCTTCTGCTTAACTTTTCAACACAGGGAAATGTCATCTGTCATGACAAACACATTATTCACTCATCAATAATGCATCCTGTCCCCTTCCCCCCCCCCCCACTGTTCAGTACAGAAAGAGTGGAGGAAAAAAATCCCTCTTGCTTTATTTTTTAAGATTCTCTCATTCCTCATGCCAGGCTTTATGGAAAAAAAAACAAAACAAAACAAAAAAAAACACAGGAGAGAGTGGACGGACGCTAAAATGCATTTCACCTCGGCGGAGTGCATTTGCAGCTGCTCGGACAACAATGGCCCTGAGAATACAAGGAGGCCACAGCGGAGTTGTCCCTGTTCTGGAAATGGAGTCGGCCCGCAGGCCTGGTTCGCGGGCGCCACACCTTAAAGTCCACCTCCTCCAAACCCCCCCCGCCCTCGCTTTGCTTTGGAGAGTCAAAACAAGCAGCCGGGGCAATCACCTGACACATTTCCATCCAATTTCCACTGCAGAATGTGTTCATTTTCAGCCTAATGGCATGTCATTTTGCAGGAGCCTTTGGTCAAGAATTAATCCTGGAATCAAAACAGATTTTCCGGGGAGCAATCTTCCATCAAGTATTGATTTTTTTACACTCACGGAGCCTGTACTCCCTAATTTAACCTGACAGCCAGCAGCACAATGGACTGGGAGCACCTTGGCGTCTCGCAGAGGGAGCTCTCCTCCTCCTTCTTCTCTCCATGAAGCGAAAGAGAGATTGGGAAGAGGGTAAAAAGGACTCCCAGATGTCTAAAACAAAGAGCATTGCTTACAGAAAACAGAGATAAAGCTTCCGTCTCTCTGTTTTACCTCTAATTATGTTTTCAAGGGTAGTGCAACTTGGGCAGGTAAAGGCTGAGAGGGAAGTGGGGAGAGTGTTCTGGGGCCATCAGCTATCATTATGGGCCTGTTGACATCTCCCTGTCTTTGAGTGATTCTCATCTGTGATTTCCCCTGGCCATTTTCCACAGATGCACGAAGAGGGGTTTCATCATGGCGCCATAAAAAGGGCCCAAAGTGTCCGCACAAGCTCCCACTAATAAGAAAGCAAAGATGTGTCCGACCATGTCACTCCTCTCTCCCATCCATATCCGCTCTCTTAAAGCCTTCAGATATGCAATCATTCTCTTTTCTCCCCTTCTTCCTCTCTGTCTCCCTCTCCGTATGGGCTGTAAGTATACTATACCCTACGTTAGAGGTCAGCGGGATGAGAGGATGATGGAGGGCAGGGCCGGTTATTTTCCTCTAGCTCTTAAAGCTGCAATGACCCATGCGCAGGAGAGTTGCACTTTTGCCAAAAGGTTTTTCATGCGTTGCTTACAAACTGCCTAACAGGAGGGAAACTATTTCAGTTTTTATCCACTGCTCTTAACTCCTGATCAACCATTTCAGATAAAAAAAAATAAAAATAAAAATAAAACTGTGCGAGGATGTTACTCTTTGGTGGTTTTTATGGGTTTCTGTGGTTGATTTTAAGGTGATAAACATTCAATGACTGATTCCTGCTTTAGTCTAATGTTCGTTTTTCGTACTTGGAATAAATGAAATGAGTTTCTCGACTCAAAAAAAAAGTTGTCTTTTTAAACTGTGAAAGATTGTGAAATGCTCATAACTAAACTGTTCGTCAGCATTAAAGGTGATTATGTTATATAACATTTCCCGAGTTATGAATCTCCATCAGATGGTGTTTGAATTTTGATTCTTTCTTTGTTTATTCCTATCAGTTTAGATTCTGTTCTGTTCGCTGTATTAATTATTGTTCAAAAGGTCTTGCCATATAAATTCATTCCTTTGTATTTCATTTTTGGGTTTTATCTCTTAGCGTTATTGTTTCCTCCTTGGTTTGTGGTTTTCTTTTACTCTCTGTTATATTCCAGTGTAATGAAAGATTTTTAAAATATATTTCCTGTATCCTTTTCCTAATAAATTAACTTTGTACTGTGTGAAAACTCTGCAGTCAAGAAGGTGCATGTCTTGAACTTTCACCAAACGAAATAGACAAATATAAAGTCCGATATAGGAAGTTTACGTTAAAGAGATAAAGAAGTATAGGTCTCATGAGTACTCATATTGAAAATGGGATATTTGTGATCAGGATTTTAACAAGCCAGCTTAGGTTTTGACTAGGCCTGTCACAGTAACAGCTTTTACTGAACGATATAAAATGCCTCAGAAGTTATTCCGATAAACGATGATATTGTTGTGTGGAGACCGTTTTCAAGTATTAAAATAATAATGGCAGTTAACACTGGAACTGAAAGACATTTTAAATATCCAAAATAAATAAACAAAACAACAAGAAATATTAATTATGAAGTCTCTGTAAAGAAACAAACAAACAAACAAAAAAACACCAGACTGAAGACTTTTATCATTCAGTTTTTGATAGAAAGAAAAGAGAAATTATTAAGCTCACTTTATTTTGTAATATGATTAACTGATTTATTGCCTCCTTTTGGACCCTGAGGTGCAACTAATCTGGATTTATATTAATCTGCTGCAGCTACGACAAAACCTCTCTTCAAGTATTCTGTACATGTAAAGAGAACTTTTAAACTGAACTGTTGCTGATTGTTATTTCTGTTGAAGACTGAAGGTAGGTGTGCAGCTTCTCCTGTGTTGCGATACTTTTGGAAGATCTTCCTGTTGCTGCGTGAAAATAGAGACATCACACGCTAAAGACGTGCATTCAAAAACCCGCCCGCTGCAAAGTTAAATGGACTATGGGCCGATGCAATCAGCTGCTCAAGTCAGACAGGTGTCTCTGTAAAGAGCCGGGCTATTAACTCCTCCACCTGCATATACGTCACTGTGTGTCATTGCTAATAATGCTGGAAAAAGGCATAAAGAAAGAGAAACAACAGTGAAAGTAAAGGGGATCATATGCATGGCCGACCCCGATTGCATGTGAGGATTGGTAATTGCACCCCCAGAGGCATCTGGGTGTGCAGAGCAGCAAAGTGGGAGACGCCTGAGCAGCTCGGGCTTCACAGCCAGCGTAGCAACATCTCAACCCCGAGGAGGAAGTGAAAACAAGAGGGCGGAGGAGCGGAGGGTTGAGGGATATACAGACAGTTCATTTACCCAGAACATCAGCCCCGCCGCACATTGTCTGAAAGATAAGGAAAGCGAATGCTTCATGCCTGATGGAAAACAAAGGCAGCAATTTAAAACCATCTGCATCCAACACATGCACTCTCTTCCTCCACCCTTCTGTTTCTGTGTCCTGGCTGATATTGAAACATAATCCATTTGGAGCGCCGACATGTCATTATATTTCCACCCGGTCTCCCCTCTCTCCATCCAGGACAATTTCAGGTGGCTGCGGGTTGAAAACAGGAATGTTTCATTTCTACAAGTCAGACATTTGGATTCTTCAAGGAAAACACAGACAGGGAAAAAAAAAAGAAAAGGGGAAAAAAAGTGGAGTTTAAATCCTTAAAGTGAGCTTAGCTACTCCTCTTAGCTTCTGCAGGTTCAGGGGAAGAAAAAAAGAAATCCACAATAAATCACAAAGATTCAGAGATCAAAACTTGTCTTTTCTGCTCTGCTGTCTTCCCTAAAAACATCACACATCACAAAGGCTTTGGTGCAGCCCTCAAACTACTGTAGCTCTTAGATCTCTGATGAGTAAAGATAGAAAGTGTAGGTTTTCCAAGACAGAGTTTTCTAACTAAACTTTATGTTCTACTTCGCCTTATGTATTTATTCCGTGTTTTATGCTGCATTATTTCTACTGCACTATTGTACTTGAATTTTGTATGTTAGGCAGTCATGAGAAAAAAGTAGGACAACCTTGGATGGCCTGCATGTGTGCTGCATGTGTGCTCATTTAAATTTAGTCAATAATTCCTTAAAAATGATGAAGTATTAATTCCACCGGTAGATTATTTCACTTGTAACCAGCACTGTTTCATTAATATTGAGAAATTGTTGACTGTAAACAAGCTCCTATATCTTGCTAAAATGTTACTTGCAAGTTAGTTTTGTCTTATTTCAAGAGTACAGAAACCAAACCAGAAATCTTTGGTCAGATTTTTGGGAACCATTTCATGAAGCTCCTCCTTGGAGCTGCAGTTTCCTCCTCACAGAGCCCACCTCCCCCTCCGCTCCGCCACGCAGCTCCTCCAGACTAGCGGCAGCAGCAATTAGCAAACACCTGCTGAGCTCATCGTGCAACCTACTTATCAGTTCAATGCTCCAAACAACATCTGTAAACAGCATAATATAGAAGCCTTGTTGTGATAACGTGCTGAACGCGGAGTGTCTGAAAGAGTAGGAGCTTCTTAAAAAGACAGAGGCACAATTTTGAGGCGTCCAATTGCTTAATTTTTGATTAATACAGCATTTTTACAAAAAAAACAAAAAAAACAAAAAAACTGAAGGTAACACAGTAACTTGATTGTGCTATAAAATGTCACTTTAAATAACCTGGTTTTAACAGGCACAGCTGCAGAGGAGGGGGACACCCTGCAGATTTAGATAGAGGTAGGTTTATATCCTTGAGTTATAATCTAATCTAAGGTTTTGGATAAGAAGAATATGCAGAACCAGGCTGGGATTCGAACCCGGTAAGGCCTCTTACCAGAATCAAAGTTCTCTTCTCTTCACAGCAGATGATGAAAGCATCAAATTGTTTTCAGTTTAGAGTGAAACTTGCTGTTTTAAATTAAAGTTTCTCAAAGAGACACTTTCTGAAACTCGAGACTCGACCTCTTTCTGAAACTCATTTCTGACTTGCAGCCTGAAAAACTTTTCACTTTTCAGAGTCGTTTTATTTTAACTTTTATTTGATTCCCTCCGTGTCAAATTTCGGAAAAACAAAGTTCATAATAATGCTTTCTTTTTATGCGTTACAAATATACTTGAAGGCAAATATGTGAGCTTTTCTCTTTCCTAAACTTCATTTTCATTTCAGTAATTACTCGCGTCATTATTTGTTTTTCTTTGCTCGCATTCTTGTTTTGTTTTTTTTGTGTGTGTTCTTTTCGAACGTCTCCATCTCTGTCATTCCAATCAGCGGATGTGGCAGAGGTGAAAAAGAACGAAACAAAGACGCAGAAGCTTTGTAATTTGGACTCCATTCACTTTTTATTTACCAATCTGAAAGATGCATTCCACACAGGGATGTTGTGATCGATAGGCAAAGGTTCACTTGCTGTAGATTTTTGATCATTTCAGTTGCTGAAATGTTTTAATTTGAGAAAATTCTTGGCAGGAACATAAAAAAATCCTTTTATAAATTTAAAAAAAAATACTTCAGGTGTTTAAAATGTCCTAACATAGAACTTACACAAGTAAAAGTATGAGGAGCATCCGTGAAAGGATTCAACTTTTGGTTAAAAACTTTAAATTGCGCACAGATGAGAGGAAAAACTTTTCTATCTTAGCAGATTTGTGACTGATAAAAGTCTTTCACAGAAGCATCTCTTCATTCAGGAGCGCCGCTGTGCCGATGGAGAGTAAACTTTTTTCTTTTCTTTTTTTTTTTTCCCAGCATCAGAAACACTTTCAGACAGCAGATGCGGGTCAGGAGCTGCGTCTGCACAATTACATTGTTAATGGGGGAGACAATGAGAGTGGTGCGGACAGAAAACAAAAGAATAACAGATAACTGCGCGCGCCTCAGCCGTCTGCTCGAAAATACACCCGGCGTTTTGAAACAAAGCAGAGAGAGCGCTGAGAGGAAGACGAGAGAGAGCATCTCCACCATCAGTTTTCAGTCTAATATTAATAATTTATGTTCTCTGTGCTTTTTATTATTATTATTTATTTATTTACTATTTTCTTCTCAGCAGCTTCCCTGCTTTTCAAAGGCATCATGGACAGAGAAGCTGCATCAAACTTTTGAGTTTAGTTTCAAAAGGCTTTCTCCTTGCTTATTTATATATGGCTTCTTCTATACGCTTGTCCTGTTGTTTCTGGGAGAAGCAAACACATCAAGCTTTGATGAGGAGCAAACCTGACATGTATTCTTTTCTAATGAACCAATGAAATCTCAATAAAATAAAAAATAAAAATAAAAAGCAGAGGGCCCTCTTTGTTTGTTTGTTTGTTTTAAAATAGGTTATTAGAAATGGTGGAAACGCAAGTTTAAGTCGTTCATCTGTTGCTCCAGAAACAATTAAACCACAAATGTTTTGCTTGGCAGTGATTTCATGATTACCAGAGAGTATTTCAGTTTTAATATGAATAAAGCTGCATCTTGAAGAGGTAGAAACACAGATAAGTGCTTGTTTTAATTCATTTGAATTCTGCATGTTATTTTTTTCCAAGTCTGGTCAAAGATTCTCAGTTAGATTCCAGTCCAAACTTTGACAAAATTTGCATTGATCTAAACCAGAGGTGTCCAAACTGAGGCCATTTCCTGGCTCTGGGAATGATGCAGTCTCGTTAAACGTTTTATGATTTTCTTCAGGATTTGGCAAAAACACTTTGAAGGCTACTGTCTTTGCATGATGCAACAAAATATGTTTGCTATTTTTTCTTTTCTTGCTGGTGACATGAAATTTGACTAAATTTAAGAGGACAATATTAACCCTTATCCTGGTTTTATACACCAGAAGTTTAAAACAATCAACCCTGAATATTTAGGAGACTCTTTGCTTTTACTTTAACAGTTCAGACATGTGGAACAGTATTTTTTGAATTAGCAATAGTTTGCATATCAACTTAGTAAAAATCAGGCTATTTATTTTCAGGAAATTCTGATGTGTTTAGTTTACACAAATATTTTACTTTCTGTCTTTTTAGTACAAGAAAAAAATAATGTGTGGCCCTCAGGTGATTTCAAATGTATTAGTTTTGATTTGCATGTCACTAATTTAAACTATTTAATTTTCTTTATCTACCAGCTGAAAGGTGAACCTCTGGCTTCATGTTGTTTCAGCTTCTTTTGAGTTTTTCCTCCAGGAATCTCCTGCATTTAGCTCCATTTCTCTTCCCATCAGCTTTGATCCTGATCATCCCCACATCTGCAGCTGCTGCCTGCATCCGCACTAAAACCTCAGTTTTTATGCTCCACTAATCTGACACAAACTTCCAGAAAACTGCAAAAATGCTGAAACACCGAGTTGCCTTAAATGAACAACTGAATAATTATGAACTATAGTCTGTTAGTTAAAAACAGACTACTATTTTCCTTTCAGTCATGTAAAGCATTTTGAATTTCTCTGTTGCAGAAATTGCCTTGCCTTACCAGGAAGTTGCACAGCGCTGGACGGTGTGTTCAGGGTCTCGTGCAGTTACTGTCTTCTCTGAAAGTTCAAGTCTGGTCTCTTCTCTCGCCTTCATCCACATTCGGATGGCGTCTCCATCATGAGTTGTGCCAAATGGACTTCTTGTGTTTTTGTGGCACAGGAAATAAGGAACAACCTCCTTTTGCTCCTTCACTGATAAGTCTGTTCTAAAAGTGCTTAAGTAGAGCCTCAAGTTTAATTTGTGTTTCTGTTTTATTTCTTTATTGGTTTAGTTCATTTATCTGTTTACTATTTGGTTTAATATTTTTGTGCATACAGATTTCGGTTCCTTATATTGTGTTCATCTCTGTTTAAGTTTTGTGATGTTCCTTCTGTTTGTCTTTCACCTTCCCTCAGCTGCTTCCACTTTATTTTTTTAATTAAATATCCGGCTCTGCAAACTATCTCTGCAGTTGGGTCCTCCTTAAACGACACCATGGCATCTTTGTTTGTTGGCGCTTACTTCTTCTTGAATAGAAAAATGCTTATTTACTTCATCTTGATACATCTGACTGTTAATCTGATTATGTTTAATTAGCTGGTAAAGTTCCTGAGGTAAAGATTATCCTGTGTGCAGCTCCTTTTGTTTTAAATGTGCTATGAAAATAAAGTTTGACTTGAGATTCTTCCACCTGAGCAGTGGATCTCTGCAGCTCCTCCAGAGTTACTATGGCTCTCCTTCCTGGTTCTCTGATGTAATGTAATAGTTTTTTTTTTTTAAATCGGGCCTCAGGCTGAAATTTTCCAATCAAGCGACATTTGAAAGCAACTAACTAGAAGAAATAAAACATGCCACACTTTTCAGAAATGTGCAAATCATGTAACATTGTCTTTCCTTCCAGAAAGAACAAATTTTAATTAGGTAAATCTGCAAAGTAACACTTCATACTGAGTGGCATCATGTGTGGGAAAGTCAGCCGGGACTGATTCACTCCAGATCTAATGGTGATTAAATTTATCTGGAATTAAAAAACACATTTCTGTAGATTCTCATGCTTCTGCACTCATGTTGCTTTTTCACTCAAACTGATTTTTAAACTAAAACTCAACTCCAATCTGTGCCAGTAAAAATGTGTAATTATGAATTTAATTTTTTCTGTACATATGGCCACTTTTTTCATGTTCTATCAGGCATAGATTTTTTTTAGATATGTAGAATAAAAATATGAGTTTAAAAAAATCAGATGTTTTGTTTTAAAAAAGGACCTGTGTTATTTATCTTATTGTATTTAGATATGAGTTATTAATATGTGACTTTTATATGTATTTTATTTACATATGAAAAATTAAACTGGACTCATTTAATGAGGATGTGTGAAATGGATTTAAAATTTTGACACATTTTGTGGTCACTTTTGTAGTAAAAACTAAAAAAACTTGCAAAAAAATAAAATAAAAATTGCAACCACATTCATCTTTTTGTCTATTAGTGCAAAGTCAGAGCTCCACGACTAATACTCAGAATATTTTAGTTCTCAACGGGAGGATATGCAACACCAATTTTTATTTATTTTCTTGCAAGTTGTGCAAAAAATGTAAATATTTGAGCTCTCACATTAAAGCTGCTACTAACCAGAAATTTATGTATTTTATAGCACAAAATGGAACCAGATTGAACAGGAACACAACCTCCCAGAAGAAGAAGAAGAAGAAGGAACTCATATTTCATGTCAAACAATTGTTTATTACTAATTATGGTACAAATCAATGTGACAGACTTGAAGCTTCCTTGTTTGTTTGTTTTTTTTAAATAATTTTTTTCCTCTTTTGTTTTGTAAGAAATACACAAAGTGCTGCTTAAACCGACCAAAACAGATATTGCTCTAAAGATTAATTACAGTTTTCAGTCTGTTAAAAAAAAAAAAAAAAAAAACACACAAAGAAAAGAAAACCAACATCCAGAGACACTTCAGCTTTGGTTTCTAGTTCTTTGACTGCTAACAAAAGTTGCTTCTGTGTTTGTTTTGTAGGTGAGAAACAGAAGAAATCTCAAATTGAATGAAAACCAACGCTTCTGTCGATATTTTTCCTTCTTCTACGCATGTCGACGAGCTGTAAAAACTAAGAGTAAAACAAATGTAGTCCAATAGGAAATGCGTGCAACACAGAGCGATGCATCAAAGGAAGGATGGAGAAGCCTTTTCCTCTGCTGTAACAGTGAACATGGACACAGTGCAGAACAGCTGCTTGCCTGAATGGCATTTCTCTGATTTGCAGTGCTGAGGGAAAACCTCGGATGAACTTCTGTGTTCCTGCTGCTTGTTTCCTCTCTGCTCGTGTTTTTAAAGATTGTCAACATCTTGAATCTACGTCTCTGTACAATGTGCATAACTATAGAGCTTTGGTCCAGCGATAAAAAGTCGGGTGAAGGCATAACTCCTTTCTGTGTCTTCTTTAAAATTTCTCTTGGTTTTGGTTGCAGCTTTTGTGTGTGTGTGTGTGTGTGTGTGTTTTAAGCCTCGGCACTGATCCAGTGTGTACTTTTCTCCTCGCAGTTTTTCTCGGCCCGGCTTCTGCCTGAAATTGTTTGTTTACAATGAAAGCAGCAGAACAAATTTGTGGAGGTAAACGGATGCCTTTTTAAAACAAACCATTTTTCTATGACATTTACAGGATGCAGCAATTCTTCAGACCGGGATCGAGGGAGGGGGGGGAATGAAAAAAAAAAAAAAATGCAGAGATAACCGACCTGGACGTGGAAGGATGTGTGTCAAGCCGACACTTGATTCTGAATAAATTGCATCAAATTTCGCCTCACTTCAAATTAAGTTCACTCGCTCTGACATGTGACACTTATCCTCAACATTCACCTCTTTTCTGTTCCTGTGAGGGCAAAAACATCCGAAGGGAGTGACGGATTGAGCTGAAAGAGTGATATTTCTGACAAGAAAATACAGCGCCTTGCAAAAACTAATACTGCTCCAACTTTTTTCTCATTTTGCCTCATCACTAACCTCATTCTTCAAAGTATTTCATGTTGTAGACCATCTCAAAGCAAGTCATGATTGTGAAGTGGAAGGAAAATGACGATTCAGTTTTTATTTATTTTTTTTGCACAAATGTAAATACTAGAAAATCAGTCTTTTCACACATCAGGCTCAAGTTGAACATTTTGGCTTTCATGTAAAATGAAAACCGGTTGACAAATCTGTCATAGAGCTAAGATCATTGATTTAAAAAAGGAATAATAAAGGCTTTCATGTTATTGTCATCCTCTCATAACAAAGGTTTTATTTAGTTTTTGTTTGTTTGATAAAACAAAAAATCTGAAATTCGAGGTTTTAAATTGTTACATTTTTGTATTTTGAAAATGGCTGGAGAGTCTTGACTGTGACATGGATGCAATGAAGAGTTTTTGGCTGTACTTGATAGTTAATGTTCTCAAATGCACTTCAGTTGTTTTTCAATGAAGAAAGGGGAAAGAAATGCAGTTCATCTCTGGTAGAGATGTACTCAGAACGAATTGTAACAGCAGAGAAATGGCAGTTCTACCAACTTTTTAAAATCTGGGACCTGCAAATATGTGCATGCCACACTTTTCAGATGTCTCTTGTAAAAATAAATCAAGCATAATTTCCGTTCCACTTCAAAATGATGCTCTGGGTGACAGAAAGGAGAAAAATCTAAAGGAGAAGCAAGACTTTTTGCGAGGTGTTGGTTGCACCGCGTAACACAAAAACTGAATGAAAGATTCAGGGGTTCAAATAATTTCAGGAATCACTAAATGAAAAATAAATCGTAGCAGGAAGATAACCTCCTGAGGACAGTTTAAATAAAAAAGGTGTTAGAAACAGAAAATAAGCTTCGTTTAACAGAAGCGACCTCTGCTCAGCTGAAAAGAATCCAAAATATGAAAGAAGCAAAAAGCTTTTGTACAAAAGAACAGGTTTTGAGATACTCAAGTAAAAAAAAAAAAACACAGCAAAGAAAGAGCTCAGTGATTACTCTTCAACGTTGCACATTTAGAAAGCATTAGGGCAAATTAAAAAGGCTCAGCGTGTTAATTTTCAGGAAAAACACAGATTAATGCGTTCGTTTAAAGATGTCAGGTGAAATCTGTGGTCCGGTTAAAGCATGCAGAGGCAAACCTACCTAAAAGAAACATTTTTTTTTACAAGCTGTGGAGATGAGAAATTACAGAAGACACAGTTGAGGCTGTTTGACATGAATTTTTTTTTCCAACACAGATTAAAACACTTTAGAAAAAGGAGGCAGAAAGCCACGTGATTATAAAGAAATAAAAAGGAAAAGATCTCCCCCAGTCCTTGAGCTGAAGTTTGTGTGTTCTTTGGCTTTCAGGCTTTGGCAACAGAAACAAAGCTGCAGTTATGACTCGACACCGAAACCCCTCGTCATTATCACCACCGTCGGTTTAAAAGTCCTCCGCTTGCTCCCCTTCGTCCAGTTATCAATAAATACCTGTAAAAGTTGTACAAAGTTACACTGTGGCTGAAAATATTTATAGATGAAACACAACTGGAGGCAAACAACATTATAATGCAACAGCAAAGGTTCATTTTTTTTAGTCCCAAAACTTTTATCATTGATTCGATCTGAAGACATTTTTTTCTTCTTCTTTTTTAAATATTTACATTCAAACAATGAAGGAAAAAGTAAAGAGACAGAAGATAAAATGTGTACTCACACTCACACATATAGCTTAGATTTTGCCAGTACAAATGTAAAAATTTAGAGCACATTTACATTACAAAATTATTCTTAGCAGTTAGATGCAACAGACTTTGGTAGATAGTGTTTGGATTTGGTTTCTCTTTACTAAATCCCTCCTCATGTTGAACCAGAATTAGGGAGACCGTTCTGGATCTAAAACTCTTTAAAACAGCAAACCGTAATTTGTTTCTTTTTTTTTTTTACATAATTCTCACATATTAATCTCTTTTTCATGTTTTTGGTTTTCGCAGAGGTCATTTACAGAACTGTGGTGATCACACTGACAACACAAAGGTTTCCTCCGTCCCGGTGACTCGGCAACGTTTTTCAGTCCTCGTCCGCTTTTATTTTTCTTTGCCTTCGTTTCGAACGGCCGCCGCGTTTTCGCTCGTTCACTTGGGGAGCTCCTCTAGAGAGTCGGTGAGCGGGTCCATTGGAGCGGCCATGCCGAGGTCGGGCTGTTTCAAGCGCTTTATTGTGTTTTTCAGGGCTTGCCTCTTGTTGCAGAACCACACACGCACCACCTCCCTGTCATAGTTCAGCTTCTCGGCTATCTCCGTCATTTCCTGTCCGGAGGGGTGTGTGTTCTTCTCAAAGTGGCTGTTGAGGATCTCCAGCGCCTGCGGGGTGAAAGAGGTCCGCCGCTTGCGTTTTTTCGAGGGCTCGCTCCCAATAAACTCAGTCAGGTTCTGCATGCCGGATCGGTGGCGGGCTTCAGCCTCGGCCATCCAGCGCTCCAGAACAGGCTTAATCTTCTGGGCGCTTTTAGGGGTGATGTCCAACTTCTCAAACCTGGCAGGATATAAAAGGCCAGGGTTCAGTTTGCCTGTCAGACTGCTACCTATAGTGTTCTCTTGGGCTTCCTGTGGTAGGAAAAAGTGGCTTCTCAGGATGGTGTGTCTGGGGAGAATTGAGAAAAAAGAATCTTACTCAGGTGCCCTGCCAGAACAAGGGATAAGTCGCCTGCCTTTTAGTCTCAACCAGAATGCCACAGGGACTCAAACCAGGGTTCCTACACATCTTAGATAGAAATCACATTGTTGTCCAGGCTGAACAACTAAGGAGATCGAAGACATTTTTAGTCCATTATTAGAGTTAAATATAAATGCAGCCTGAAAAATACACAGACTGGAAGGAGGGATGGACAACAAATTCTGGGAAACAAGTGGAAAGATGATCAAGGAAAAGATGGATAGATGGACCAATGGATGGACAGATGGACCAATGTATGAACTAGAGAATGGATGAAAGAATGAATGATTGGACAGTTTGATAAATGGATGGATGGACCAATGGATGGATGGATGGACCAATCTATGAACTAATGGATGGACGGAAGAATGGATGATGGACAGTTTGACCAATGGATGAATAGATGAATATGCCAGTAGATGGATGAATGGACCAACATATACATGGAAGGAAGGAGGGAAGGAAAAAAAAGGAAGGAAGGAAGAATGGATTGATGGATGGAAGAATGGATGGTTTGAGCAATGAATGGATGAGTGGGCCAACAGATGGACCAATGGATTGATGGACAGACTGATAAACAGATGGACAGTTGGATTAATAAATGATATAAACAGATGGACAGTTGGATTAATAAATGATTTTGGATGGTTGAACAGAGGAAAAGACGATACACTGAAGGATGGATGGTTGTCTGAAAACTTTTAAGCAATTCGTTAAGAAAAAAAAGTCTGGTATTTTTCCATTCTCAATTTTATTTTTCCACACTAATCCTGACTTTAAATTGCAGACTGCGTAGGAACCCTGTGAGACAAACATCTCTGTGTCCATCTGTGTCCTGCTGCACCCAGAAAAACCTCGGCTGCAGCAGCTGGAGGCGCAAAGTGCTGCAACTGTCTTCAACTGTCTGGCTGCAGCTGTGCAGCTTCTCTGTCCCAAACTGGCAATAGTGGAACAAGGAGATACTGCAGATGGCTAAAAAGCAGATGCAGCTAACGCACAAAAAGCATGCCAAAAAAATGCAATAGCTTTTTAAGACTGTTCTCAGAAATCAACAGCAAAGCAAAGCAGGAATTACTACAAATACATCCACTCTGATCCCCAGATGAGAACCAAAACATGCACTTAAATGTGACATCATCATTAATTTACAAAAATACATTTTTAATCAAGACATAGATTAACGTGCTGTCAATTTCTCACGGTATATTTACTAAGAGCACATTCACAGGCTGCTTGTGGAGCAAATCAATGACTGTAATAAGGCGGCTCAGCGACTGTCAGGTGCATTTTTCAATGTTTTTCCTTGAAAAGATTGCTCTCATAACTGCAATGCTTCTTGTTTAATTAGCTGGAAGGACATGCCTTTAATGTGTAATATGCCTCATTATGGAAAGGACGATAAAAACATACCTGTTTGGTATTTAGTAAATATGTCAAGAGTGTGATTTCTGAAGAAATAGATTTTTTCAGCTAATACTTTGCTAAAATCTTCAGAACTTAATTTATGGGGATGCAGGGATGCTGCCGTTACCGATGATAAATATTCAGAAATTTTTCTAATAAAATTTACCAGTAATTAGACTCATCGATGAACGTCAGCTGACAAAAGTATAGTTTTGTTCTTATAAAGTAACTCCTCCTCTAGAATTGTGGAAATGCTTTCTGTCTCTTCCGGAAACGGCAGAAAGCCACACCGAAGCTGCGCTCTCCGAGGAACAAACAAACTAAAAAAGCCTTTTTTTAGTGGTGAGGTGAGCTGAGGGTGAGATGCCCATGCATGCGTGAACTTCCTCTGTTCCTACACCTCGTCGTCGACAGGTGGTATTATTTATAACCCCTTCCTCCCGTCCTAAACAGTGGAAAGAGGAGGGCTCCATACTGAGGGAATACATTAGTAAATATGAAGAGTCACTGGAGACAGGACATTTCATGGATCAACAGGAACCACAGATACTAAAATGAGCTGAGAGCTGCTCAGCTGGGGTGCACACTCCCCCCTCTAGTGCATCAGGATGGGCGGCGTGTCGCGTCTATTTCAGTCCAAACGCTTCTGAGGAGTGTTTGGTCATGAAACACTAAAATTACTGCATCTGGTGTTTAAAACAACAGCAAGAAGTCACCTGAATGGTAGCAGACTTCAATAACTGAACTAAATATGTAGATTTTCCTTTTCTTTGTGTAATAATTATAATTCAGTTATATAATTTAGTATAATTTTTCAGCAGTGAAAAATCAATTTTTTAAGGCGGCCTTCTGTTTTTCACTATCTAGTTGTAAATACCTTAGTGCACTTGAATTAAGACAAACTATTTTAAAAGTAACATTTCAGCTAGATGTAGGAGCTTTTTTTTAAGTCAATAATTACTTAATATTGATTCAAAAGTACTGGACATTTTTCCAAATTTTTAAGTGAAATAATCTGCCAGTGGAGCAAATACTTTTTCAGTAACATTAAAAAATTAATGACTTATAACAAGCTATCGTATCTTCTTGAAAAACTTCTTGTAAAGTAGATTTGTCTTAATTCAAGTGTACTAAGTTATTTACACTAAAAATCAAAGAAAAATATTTAAGATTCAGTATTTTTGAAGTGTAAATTTATATTTTTAAGTTTTCCTTTTCCATAACATGTTTAAACTATTTAAATCATCAGTACACATCATTAACTCAGATTCAGCTCTTTAGATAAACTAAACCTGGAGGAAGTCTCATCCTAAACCAAAAGTAAAACATTTGTGAACAGAGGTAGAGTCAGAAACTAACTTCTACGGTCACCTGAGTTTAACGGTTGGTAACAATAATAAGAAAACTACGGATATAAGCTACTTAAAATCGCCTGCTGGGTAATACAAAACCTCAAATGCATCAACCAACCACTTAATTTTTGTCTTTCTCATATTTTAGGTGAGTGGCAAACCTTTTATTTAATGGCTTTCCTGACAGTTCTTGCCACACATGCTGTAGTAATTTGGGCTTCTGAAGTATTTTTTCTTGGAGGAAAACAATCCTATAAATATTTTTAAGCAACAATTAGGTAAACTAGTGTGACTTTAATGGGAATTTCTCCATACAGTCTCTGATATATTACCCCCACACCTGCTAATATTTTATTAAACATGCCACAGGAAGCTCTCACACTTTTTGTCATCCTGGCAAAATTTAGTTTGGATATTTGACTTCTCGGTAGAAGCATCGTCACCTTTTTTGTCCATAATAAGTGCTTGCAAACATATAATTGGTTTGAACGCTCATTTCTGCAAACCAACGTCAGAAAAACTAAGAAATGTTCAGTTGATTTTAGGAAGAATCCTCCACCATGCCCTCTAGTTTTCATCCATGGACCGGCTGGAGAGGCTGTACATTACGAACACTTTGGTACAATTATTAACAGCTTGACCTTTACAGCTAATACAGTTGCACTCTGTGCTAAGGCTCATTGTATTTTTATTGGAAATTGAAAAGTTTTAATGCTGTTGTTTTGTGGAGTCGATTTGAATGTTTTCTCTGTTGGTTTAAGACCCTCGCCCAGACCGAACGGCGGAGTGAAGATGTGCAGCAGAAGTTTTCCCTCAGCTCTACGGAAAAAGCCACAAGAAAGGCTAAAGCGTTCCTTGCTGATCCGAACTATTTTTTTGACCGCAGTTATCAGTGATAAAATCCAAAACAGATTTTGAAATTGTTCAGGTGTCCCTGTTAGTGTCAGCCTCATTATTCATTCGACCTGCTAGGCTACTACAGATACAGACTGTAGAAGCCTATGTTTGTATCATGAATATTGTTATTTTCATATTTCTGTCAGTTGTATTTGCACTTTTCTTTCCATTTTCCAAATTTCCTCTCCTTGGGGACAATAAAGTTTATCCTGATCTTGGACTGTAATGAATCAAATCTGCAAAAGTATCACAAAAAGGTTACTTTCTAACAAATAATCTCTTTGGTTTTAAGAGTTCCTGGAGCAATCGACTTTGCTGTAATCAACAAATTCTTAATATGAAGCTGGATAGCATTGTTGATGTTTCGAAACCTGAACTTGAAGGTGAAAAATAATAATTCTTTAAGTTGCATTAAATGCCATTCGTTTCTGAAGACTCAAACCATATTTCAGTCAGCCTTTAGTTGAGCAAAAGTGCCTGTTTAGAAAAACTAATAAAGAGCCTGGAAACATGTTGAGCAATGAAAACAGACAAGATGGAAGCATCTGTCAGTGTGTGTTGGCTGTCTGGGCTCAGAGCCGGAGCCCCAGAGCTACGGCGACGTCCCTCTCCTCAAACTTCATGTCTATGTTGATGTTAACTAAACTAAAGCATGTGAAGTTCCCCTGGTTCTTCTTAAAACATCAGGATGTCATGTCTAATGTCAAACAAACAAAAACAGCAACAAAAAGGAAACATCTTAGCAACATGCGTAACAGTGTTTATTTTTGAAGCTAATGGATTTTAATGTATGTTATAAATATTTGAATTATGTCTGTCTGTAAATATTTCATGTGTTTTTTTTTTCAACTTTAAACATTAGTCTGGGCCTGATGCACTATTTCACTTTTTATCGGCTGTTTGATGTTGATGTGATGAAAGTTTTAAAGGTGCGTGACGGCGCAGCGTCACCTAAACATTACAGGTTATCAGCAGAGCGCATTAAAGAGAGACAGGGAATCAGAATTACAGCTGGAAAAGACACGTTGCACACGCTTTCACTGGTAACTTTAAGTATAAATATTAAAGCATTCTTTCTGCACTGTAAGGAAAATTACTTTTCTATTTAGTTCTGGAATTTCTTTGAAGCCACGCGGCCCAATTATTCCGACCTGACAGTCAGATGTGGCTTATTTGGCTTCTTCATGCAAAACGTTAGTGAAGCAGAAAAACAGGACGAATGAAACACAGATTTTATGATTGCCTCATGAATACATAATGCCCCGTTTATGGCTAAACTGTAGTCACAGTGGCAGTAAAATATGAGAATCTTATTAACAGATCGTTGCCGTCAAGCTCCCTCATGTTCAGGCAGAGGAAACAGCGATGTGCCTTAGTAATTATTAAATGCTTTAAGTGCTTCTGGTAATACTTGTGTATGTATTTTGCATAAGTAACACCAGGCTGTCAGTGGCTGAGAGGGAACGGAGAGCAGGAACGGTGAGGAGAGCCATGTTGGTCAATTATGTGTTTAATATCTTAATAATGTCTGTTAGAAGACAGATTAAAGAGGCGAGCGCACCTGACAGCTCACTGACGCTGCACTGCATCGTTTGACAGAATCAGGACAGAAGAATTAGAAATAAAACCAGTTCAGTTTTTTGTCTTCTTTTTTTTACGTTTGCTCTTACCTGCAGATGGCGGACTGGCTGTATGCCGGCCCCTCGGCCGCGCTGAGCGCCTGGCCCACCTGGGTCTGCGTCAGGCCCAGAGACAGCCGGCGGATTTTGAATGCTTTGGCGAACTCGCGGATCTCCTCCAGGTTGACCCCGTCCACCTCACTGGGGGCAGTCTGCGGGTCTGCAACACAAACGCACGCATCTCATTTTATTAGCCCTCTGCTCCTCCGTCGCTTATCTTACTTTCCGGAGTGAATGAGGCGAACGCGCCGCCGTGTGCGATCATGATGGTCTCTAAACAACCTTAAAAAATAGTCTTGCTCTGGGTCAGAACTTGTTATTTCTCTTTGCTGTAAACCTCACACATCTGAGGGATGTTTTGAAGAGTGGATTCATGTGAGGCGTGAATACAGGCTTTCATAGCTTTAAAGTGTAAATCTTGCATGCTACAGTATAGCAGAGCATATAGACATAAACACACGACAGTTGTTGCTTCTTCTCAATAGAAAGAATGTGCTAAAATACAGACCTCTACGAATACATGTTTATTCTAAAGTCAACTCTCTCAGACTCACGTTAAAGACTGTAAAGATGTTATTACTTCAGTATGACCTGAAGTTAAAATGGTTCAAAACGGCTCAAACACAAACACAAAAAAATACACCAAAGAAATAAAGGCAGGTCTGTAAACTTTCACTGAAGCATTTTTAAATAATTTCCCTGCTAATAAAAAGTGATTTCACATTGTACATCAATGTCAGGTGCCCTGGCATCCTGCTTACCAAAGCAAAGTTTGTGCCTCTGAATAATTCATCCTGGTCATTATCAATGAATTATTAAAGGACTCCTCCAAGCGTATTTAAGCAAAAATCTATGAGACTGCCATCTCGTTGTGCCTCATAAGTGACGTGCAGCGTATGCGATGCAGCTCCAGACGTGTGAACGCCACGAGGATGAGGGGCGACGGCAGACTCTGAGCACTCACGGCTTCTTCGGGTCCCATCATCTCCACAGTGATGAGCATTTCTTCATCATTCCCAGTGGAGGCTATTTACTTAGTAGATTGAAAGACTAATGGAAGCCGTTCTCCTGTGGTCCAGCCTCTGGATCCACATTATTCGTCAGATATTAGGTCACGGCTCAAACACGACTTAAGGATTTGAACCGAGCTCATTTATACTGCTGTGATAAATCTTTGACTAAGGTTTTGCAGAATAGTCTAAAAAAGGTTTTTAAGTTAATCTAACAAAAAAAAAGAAACTCCCAAAACAATATAGAGATAATAATAATAAAAAAAAAACATAAGCCATGAGATTCTTCGGTGTAAGCCTGTCATGATAACAAATGCTGCTAGATAATAAATTGTCCTCATAATTATTGCAATAAATATTGTTATAGTGAGACCATTTCCAAATAATATTATGATAATGGCATAATAATGGAAGTTCAGCCTCTCAAACACCAATAAACTTTAATTTTGTAAGAAACACTCCAATTTGGAACTGGAAGATATAAACAAAAATCAATGAAAACCAATAAATGAAACTTAAATAAAAGCCACACACAACCAAAACCACCGAACACACTTTGAGTAATCAAAATGATTGGAAAAGAGCTATATAAGTTCAGTCCATTTTTACCATTAAAATGTAATTGCAAGGTCTTGTTGACGGTGCAACAACAGGCATTTAGAGTTAATTTTCATTTCGGATGCAGATACCAAATTTTAAAAAATATTCAAAACTGATCTGGACAGTTTATAACATTGATCTGTTACAAGAAGATCAAGGATGACAGTACTTAGGATCTGGACTTGAATTCCTGAATAATTTCAGATAATTCAACATTGAAAAGTTTTTGCTTTGGTGGATGTTGAAGAGGCCACTTACAGCCGATGTATTCAGCAAAACCAAAATAAATCCTGGTCAAAATGTGTTTCAGTTTCAGCCTTTCTTCATGCAGAGAAGAGAAATCTGTGGATAAGTTAAAACTGGATATAAAACAGGTAATAGCGTTAGTCGATCACAGCAGGAATCATCAGGTGACTTTCTCGAGAATAACATGAGCCAAGGATGAAACCCCCCCCCAACAATATCCCCTGCATTTTGTTTATGATTTAGTTTTTCCTGTTAGCATACATTCTTTGCTTTTCAATTCATTTCAGGAATGTTGTCTGTAGAAAGTACACATTTCATTTTCTCCAACTCTGACAGTCAGAGGATTTTACTTTGAACACGTTTGCTGTAAACGATACTGAGAGGAAGTGATGCGGCTCATATTCAACGTGAAGCATTAATCCTGTTTACTGGAAAAGAAAAACTGGCTGGTAAAGATTTGTGCAGACCAAAATGGTTTATAAGATGTTTTCCGGGGCACCAGTAAACATAAACTAAACACAACGTCCACAACAAGTTGATCAATGGCGACTTTTTTTTTATTTTTTTTATTAAATTCAGTGGAACTATGGCGGCCTTTGAAATGAGTTTACATGGAGTTTAGGAGAATCGACTCTGACAAATAACATTTATCTGAATAAAACCGAGTTTTTAAAGGCAGTAGCTGCCTGCTGACAGGCTGAGCCCCAGTGATTTATAAGCCCCTGCCAAAGGCCAACGCATCAGGAGAATGAAACTTATGTTCATCGTACATAACAAACGCCACTTTGGATAGTTTAATAAACCATAGAAATGACAGTCAACAGGAAGAAATAAAGCAATCATTCAAAAGCTGTCTGCACAAAGCGTCTATAACGTTAGATCACCTTCAAGGATTTAGAGGGATTACAAACATTGTCATTTTACATTATTGTTATGTTTTGTTCTGAATACAGTCTTTTTAGAGTTGGGTGACCATCTCACTCCCTTAAAAGTGGATTGAATTATTATTTTTCATATTTCACAATGCTGGGAAAATGACAAATAAATCACCTCATCAGCAATAAATGAGCTCTTATTTTAAGATATCTCTATTGTCAGAGCAACAAATTCTTAAGTCCTGTCTGCAATGATGGCAACCAGGAAATTTAGGTAAGGAAATTTTAAATAAATGTACTCAATTTGAAAATATTATTTTCATCCAGATAGTTTTAAATAAAAGCAAACTGAGTGAAGAAAAATAAACACTGTAAAGCTTAAGGTACAAAGTAGCTTTAAAGGAACAGCGAATAGCTAATACTGCCATCTACTGGTGAAGTAGGGGAGTGAGACATTAAAAAATCGTGTTCACTTAACTGAGCAACAGAAGGCTTAAAAAAATAAAACTTCAAACATTTAAACTTAGTTGATAAAAAATAGAGTCAAGGTCAAGATTTAAAAGCTGATGTTCACAGACGCTCCCTATCCAATCTGAGCTTGAGTACTGACCCAGAGGACTAACTAAAAATGCACTCCACACTTTTCAGATTTTTATTAGTCAAAGTTTCACTGCCAGTGATCTACTTTTTTGTTGTTTTAACACCAAAAATTCAGATAAAACTTACTCACGGTTACAGTATAAACATATTTTGCCACAAATATTTAGTTTAAAGTACTGATGATGTAACTATGGTGAGCTGGTGTTAAAAACCTTGTTTCTCTGCGAGTTGCGTTGGACACTTACTGCTGACCAGCTGCCCCACGCTGAGAGCCGAGGAAGATGAGGAGGTGGAGGAGGAGGAAGAGGCCTGGTGCAGAGGACTCTGTCTGTGGGGCATGTGGAGCAGGTTGGCTTGAGACGACGCAGGGCCCGTCTGACCCTGCTGAGCCTGAGGCAGCTGGACACACAAACACAACGTGATGTGTCGGCAGCTTGTGGTGCAGATAAACATTACTCCTGTTAACGATCATCGTCGTAATAACAATTTACAATAATAATGCCATTATGGAGCTAAATTAGCCACTTAGATGGTGAATATAATGAGCGTTACCCTGTACTTGATGATGATGATGATGAATGTAGTTCTGCTGGGTTATTGCTGTGAGTATTTCTATCTGTGTTGTGCTTTTTAATCACTTTTCTCTACAGAGAAAAGCCATTTGAAGAAATAGGAAAAGAAGCACTTGACAATTAATCTTGTTTTTTTCTCATCAGACTTGTGGTGACGCCTGTAACAGGAGCCTGAATGTGGGTAGAAAACGTCTGGACGCAGCAATCCTCGTATGAAACATAATTCATGAAATGCCAGCTATGTGCACTGATGGCAAAAACTGATGTATTTTCATGTTTTATGCACATTTGAGTTGCTTTTACAAGATCAAGACGGCATGTCTTTACTTTAGAAGCAAAAAAAAGAAAAGAAAAATCTGTTTAAACCATAAACTGGGCTGGTTTCTCTTCTCCTCTTTTGCCATTAATTATTTTCTCTGTGGCATGTGTTTGTTTGGATGGTGGTGGTGGTGGAGGGGTGTCAGCAGCGATGCACACACTGTCAGGACTGTTGACAGGCTCGGAGAATTATCTAGCTTCACTGGAAATATTCTAGACTGTAGGCTCTGACAACCGTAAATTATGCCCGTGGAACAATGTGTACACGTCGGCTTTGAAGTGCAGACACGAGCATAAACATTATTACAAATGCATTAATTCATTCAAGAGTATGATCCGCCGTTTCGGGTGCCACAATTAGGTGTCCATCTTCAGAAAGAGTTCATCCATTCTGCACTGCAGAGGCCTTCAATGTGAACCTTTACCCTGTAATTCTGCTCTGACATCTTCATTATCAAGTCAATAACATTTCTAGCATCCATGCATCAGCGAGCGTGCATCTTATGCAGCATATAGATTGAAAAGTTGGGAGGGGAAGGTTTTCAAAAACACAAAACTGCAAGTGCTTCATGCAGCCTGCATAAAACAATAAAAAATAGTTGTTTGGGTCAAAGAGGACAAAACCAGGAGGTTTTAGAGTATTTCTGAGGAGAAGAGAGATGGAAAACATAGGCAGGAAGGTTTGAGCTTTAACTGAGGTGATGAAAAGTGTTTTTACCCTTTAGTTTTTTTTTTTTTTGGGAAGTCTGCAGAGTTTTATAAGTTTCAGTGAGACTCCACAAATATTTTACTGACAAATATGCACAGACACAAGTTGAAAAAGGCAAGCACGCTTTTTTTTCCCCACCAAAAAACATTTTTATAGGTGAAATGATGCAAATAAGAGCGTAAATAAAGAATACAATTCCCTGCAAAATGGTTATTTTCACATTTTATTACATTAAAACCACAAACTTCGCCAAATAGCACATAATTCTGATACGCTGTTTTCAAAATCTCTCCAAATAAAAATCAAATTTGTGATTAGAGTTCGACTTCCCCTCCAATTTTACAATGTCGCTGGAGGAATCCACTGTAAAAAATATTGTGGACTTCTTTTACTTTGTTGATGTTATTTTGTTTTTTTTTTTCAAACTTTTACAACTTCCTGTCCCCTGTTTGATGAAAAACTTTCTGCTCAGCTTTATTTTAGTGACACCACAATCTATTTGGTTGTTGAAATTATGCATGTCAACTAATTGCTTAGACAATTTTTATGTGGAAAAAACACTGGCTACATTGTAAAATAAAATCTAAATGGAGAAAGAAGATTTGGGAAAAAAACGTTGGAATAGATTAGAGTGAACAATGAATAACTTGAATAACAAAACAATTTATTTACCCAAACACAACACACGTGTCTGCAAAAACTATTTAGTTGATTTATTTGTTACAGTGGCTTAGGACACAGCCTAATTTTTATTGGCGCGTGATTAGCCTGTTTAGCTTAGCGTAGCTCAACTGCATGCAACTCTATTTTTGGTGCTACTCAACTTACTTATCAACTTAAAGTCAGAATTTCTGAACAAATTGCAAACAACTGTTTATCTCATTTTCTCCTTTATGAAGAGTTTTTTGTGTGCAATTAAAATTTACATGTAAATGTTAATTAATATGTAATCTCCAGTTTTTTAAAAAAATTTTCAATAAACTTGAAACAATCACCAAAAAATGTATTGATGGCACAACAAAATGAGAATTTCTATCATCTACTGACTGTGGACAAAATGCTAATCTATGCACAATGTGACATGAACAAAATGACTGAGAACTCTGGTAGGATATCTTCTAGTTTCTAGTGTAAATATCTTAGTACATTGAAATAATCAGCAAAATTTAGGAGCTTGTTTATAATTCCTTAATATTGATGAAGACGCATTAGTTCTACTGGCAGAATATGTCACTAATAACTAATACTTTGTCATCAATATTAAGGAATTATTGACTTAAAACAAGCTCTTTTAACTTTCTAAAAATTACATGGAAGTTAGTCTTGTCTTATTTCAAGTGTACTAAGATGTTTGAAGTTGAAACTACACAAAAAAAACTTTGTAAGACTTTGTGTTTTTGCAGTGTATGAAATGAATGAATGAATGAATGACAGTTTTTGCAAGGAACAGCACTTTTAAAATCAGGCCAGAATCATGAATAAACAAAAAACTCCACTAGGTGTTGCTCATTCCACAGTTTTAAAGCCGGGCCTTGATCAGTTTTGGGAGTTTAGGAGCGTAACCGGCTGCTCTGCAGGCGTGCCGCCTTCACGTGTGTGTTAGCGTGTTCCTACAGGAGTGTGTATGTTACCTGCTGTCCGGGCTTGATTGGTGACAGCGTGATTCCCTGGGTGTTGATGACAGGCAGGATCTGATTGCCGATCACCGTGGCGATGATCTGGCCTTGAGCGTTGGTCAGAAGCTGAGGCGTAATTGGCTGTACCTGCAGTGCTGGGTTGCCACCCCCTGATTGGCTGGAGGGCCCTGCAGAGTTGGGCATCAGTGGGATTGTTCCAATTATCTACAAAGGGGGGCAGAGCGGAGACAAAATCAGCTGGGTGGTTTTAAAAAAACAGAAAGATCAGAGAGGCTAAACGCTACTGGAGGTATCAAAGAAAATTATTATTTTTTTAAATCAGAAATGAGTCGGACATTTAAAGCATTTAATGAGGCTAATCAGAGCACACTGGTTCAGAGCAGTGGGACTCGGAGAGAGAAAGATGCAGAAGTGTCCGCTGATCATCTGTCACTGATGTGGTTTTACAGGCTGGAGCAAGTGAAGCCAAAGCAGACTGCTGGGAGCGCACCGCAAAGGTCAGCGCTGAATACCTGTGTGTGTGATGGTGCACACCACTGACTGTATTATCCATCTCCAGGCTGACATCAGCAAGGATGTGTGTGTTTGAGAGAGTGTGTGTGTGTGTGTGTGTGTGTGTGTGTTGAAGTGTCTTTGTCTGTTTCTGGAGTGAGGCTGCTGAGAAACACAGACCCCCGTTTTCGCCCAGGAACAAGTGCAAAGAAACAATAAGAGGGAGAGAAGAAGAAGAGAGAGACAGGACCTCGTGTCTCTAATCCAACTCTCAGGGTCCCAGGGGTACTTCAGCCCCCTCCCCGCCCGACGCTCTCCTCTCCTCTCTTCAGTGGCTGTAATCAGGAAGGGCAGATCAAAGGGGGTGGCAGAGTGTCACTGCAACGTTTTAGCTCTCAGAGCTGCCAGAGTGTAGCCGGGAGTGGCGCTTTAGGGGGGACTTAGCGCCTCTTCACTATGATGAAGGTTAATGTCATCTGGGGACTGGTTCTGGGCAGCGGCCGTCACCCGGGCCCCCCTGCTGGCAGCGCTCCTCCACCACGCCTCATTACGCCAGAGAGCTGCTCCACACGGACGAGGCGCCGTCGTTTTAAATTCTGTTGTTTGGAAACAAGGCGAAAGCTGCTTGTGCTAAAAAATTGCAAAGTCTTGGACTCGTTCTCTTTCAGTTCAAGGCTCTCTGCCAGCAGACAGAGTCTGGCCCCTCTCCACCTCCTCTTCCTCCTCTCGTGTCTTTGACATAATAGGGAGGGATCTGCGCAAGAAAGGTGGGCCGATGATGTGTAATTCATCCCTGCCACGGCTCATTTGCTTATGTTGCTTCGCATTAGGGAACAGATAATTTATCTCTCTCTCTCCCTCTTTCTGCTCCGGCTTTACAAACTCCCTGTAATGCGCTCCTGCCACTTAGCATATTTTATTGCCCCGCCTGACGCCCGTGTCTCCGGAGTCCCACTGATCCCACTTTGCAATGCCACTGTGGCACAGAACTTGTTCCGCTCAATTATTCATCATCATTGGACTAAGCGGTTGTTCTATAAGCATAATAAAGGAGCGGGAACCTGACAGCTCTGTGCTCGTCCCAAACGTGCCGAGGCCCCTACATCTGAATATCCACACAGATGTTTTATGGCGGCGTCACCCTGCTCCAGTTAGGTTGGATTTCTAAGAGGAGGGACCTGTCAGAGTTTGTTAGGAAGGCGGTCTTCAGCTCATTGTTTCTGCAAGTTAAGACTTTTAAAGACATTTGTGGATTCAATTTTATAGTTTTGTGAATTTTTAAAAATAGCTTTATGACTTTCTTACATAATGGCTTACTTTTCACTTAATTTTGAGACTAGTGGTGCGCCATATGAAATGTTTCTCATGATATTTTGTTGCACTATTGATAACTAACTGCGTGTCATAGCAATTATAACCCCACCAACACAAGTAATGCTCTTGAAAAACATTCCCATTTGTCATATGCTTCTTCTTTTTAGATTTATGTTTTACTGCTATCTTTCTCATTGTATAAATAATCACCACTGGTTAGTAACACAACCATCTTACATCAAATGTTTGCTGCAGACGATAAAAACTTGTCGTTGTTGCCTGAGTTTTAATGCAGTTTTCCAACAAAGCCTCCAAATTGGGTCAAACCTTTAGTAAAATGATTTCGAAAATGTTAGCATACAAAAGCCTTGTACTTCAAGTAAAAGATGGAATTACTAAAATGTAAAAGAAATCAACAGTTTGAAAATACCCGTAAGCAAAAAAGCACATTTGTATTGTTTAAAATGATACATTATGATGTGAACAAAACCATTTAAACACTGTAATGTCTCATGTTTTATGCTGCCAAAAATAATCTACTAAATTATATAAACTTTGTTTTGTCAGAATGAATACCTCAAGTATATCTGAGGATTAAGATGCTCTTTTGTTTTCTCACAGACAAGCTGAAAAAATTAGAAAGATGTTAGATTCATCAGTGATTATAGTACGTTTGAGATTTCTACTCTCCTTGACAAGCATACCGTGTTTCCCCGATAGTAAGACACCCCCGATTGTAAGACATATGGGGGGTTTCAGGGGGGTCGGCTAATATAAGCCGTACCCCGAAAGTAAGACATATGTCTTACTTTTCGGGGAAACACCTCTCATCTAGCTGCGCGCCGCCTCCTGTCCACTTTCGCGCCGCCCCCCCTCCATACGTCACCGCGTCTGCTGCCTCCGTCTGATCCAAATGTATATAATAATAATGCATATAATAAATGTTAATTTTATGGTTAAAACAAAAAATTTGACAATTTTTTTCCAATATAAGACATACCCTGAAAGTAAGACATAGTGGGGCTTTTGGGGATAAAAAGAAAGTAAGACACTGTCTTACTTTTGGGGAAACACGGTAAAATATGTTTGCTAAGAGCTGCAGGACTTGAGACAGATTATTTTTATACAAAAAAGAATTGAAAGGATTTTTTATCGCCCACCTGAATAAAGTGCAAAGGGACGGGGGAAAGGGCAGCACGAGGGGTAGGATGAACAGCTCACCCTAACCCACCAAGCGATATTATGCTAAGAGGCCGTTTCTCTCTTTTACATGTTCTTATTCTAAATCTGAAGTACACTTTGGCAACCAGCAGGAAACTCTCTTCAGGGAATTTGATAAAGGCATGGAGTAATTTCCATCTCCAAACACCTGATTGTGGGTTTCTTATGCAGCAATTTCCTCACACAACTATTTCATAAATAAGCAGCCTCCAGGACCTCTCTCTCATTCTTTGCTAAGTAAATCTCCTTACTTATCGTCTGTGTTTTTGCCTGTTTTTTCACTTCCTGTGTTTGCCTCGGCTCCGGCTCATAGGATGGCATGTGTGAGAGACGTGCCTCTCTCCATCCAGCAGAACTCATTAAGATTATGCTGCTCTTGTTTCCAGAGAAATGTCATCTCATCTCTCCAGCCGGGGCAATCTGTGTCTTTAGCCATGGTCGCCAGGCAATATCTCTGCCCATTTTCTCTCCTCCACTGTTCATGCGGTGAATTGGGACCCAAGAGGGGAAAAAATATTTGGAAAGTCAACACACAAGTTCTCACTGCCATTTTAAGCTTAGGTCTGCTCTCAAATTCTGAGCAAATTAAAAAATAAAACAGCTGCCTCTCAGGAATGCATCGAAGAGGGAGTGCTTCCTGATTCTTACTCTCCTTTTGGTAATTTTAGATGGTTAAAAATCTAAAATGTGAATTTTTTTTTTTTAAATAAAAACCTTGAGAACCTGAGCTGCACTTGTTTTATTCAGAACATGGCCATGGAGAGCATTTTAATTACAACAGTGTGGTCAAATTCTCATAATTTTACATACTTTGTCGAATTTCCATTTCACATTGTTAGCAAAAATTTTTTTTACAGTGAAAGACAGAAATTCATTTTGAATTTACCGACGATGTTTCTGTAGTGATCAGTGTTTAAGCTGCAAAAATATCAAAAACTTCCAGAGGATGGATGGATGGATGGATGGATGGATGGACAGATGGATGAATGGAAAGATTGATGAATAGATGGTTGAATGAATGAATGAATGAATGAATGAATGAATGAATGAATGAATGAATGAA